>NC_089789.1:1974068-2109068 GCF_040412425.1 Macrobrachium rosenbergii | reverse complement strand
CAGCATTCATACAAAATAAAAGCTGATCATCTGATTGGTTGCTACTTTATGACGTGAATCAGATAGCCAATGGCAAGGAAGCACTGTATTGATTGCTTCTTAAGGCCAGCAAAATTGCCTAGCGGGGGCGTGAGAGCGGCAAAGTTTGAATGAACTTAGAGAGCCATGAACGTGGCCTCACGAGTCTACTGTAAAGCCTTGATAATGGCCTTCACGGAGTGTAAGGGTTAAAACCCTCTAAAAACACTTAGAACTGCCCATTTTGATAGCTTAAACTAAGAAAAACCCAGCAAATGCCATACCTGAGTATTTTAATAAGTTTTATCACAAAAGTGCATTTATTCATGAAAATTATATGAAAATACAGTAATTAGTGAATATCTCAGTGAGAAAAATACGGCACGGATAAATAATTTTCTGCGAATGATAGTTAGATATGTTCCATAGAGAAACCCGCTAATGCACGTGAGTCTAGAACCATGAGAATGCGAATATGGGGTTTACTGTATGCAACATGATTTTTTCAAACGTGCATATAGAGAGGTGTCAAAATCTTCAGTTATACCTCCTTATAGAGAGAGAGAGAGAGAGAGAGAGAGAGAGAGAGAGAGAGAGAGAGAGAGAGAGAGAGCGCTAGCTTAGCATTGAACATTACCATTGCCACATTATCTTGGCAGACGGCTATCATTATATTTATATACTTGTACTTTTTTATTCGATTGCTGTATTTAAATGTGTTTTTAAGCCTAGTACTGTATTTCCTAATTATGATATAGAATAAACGATGCTTTTCTAACAAATGTACTACTATATATTAATCAAGTGTTACAAATAATAAACATATACACATATAAATAATTATTTAGTGCACCAGATTTTCCATATTGTTTCTACTGTAAATCTTAGTTACTGTACAAAACTTATTTTAAAATATTTGTAAGCATGGATAGATACAGTATATAGCAAGTACTGTAGTTTTGCTCTGTAAGCTCAGATAGATCTGCAGCTACACATATTAGCATGCTCTTCCACCTGAGTGCAGATGCAGAACAACATACACTTGTTTCTCAAATGTTGTTACACACATAGCTTAAAGAAAATAGTAATTCTCTGCCAGGTGTGAGCCTCAGTAGATTCCATCAAACAAAACAACTATTTTGATTGATCAAATTTTCACGAGCGAAATGGAGTGTCTTCTGACTGGACTGGTAGAACAACCAAAGTAGATCAAATTGGCATATTACACAATGTGTTTTAGTAAACCCATTGTATATTACTACACTGCTAGTCAGTAACTTGCAGAACTTCCTTTAGTTTTAAAATAAGTTTGAACTATAAACTAATGCATTATAATCTTTAATGGCCATTAAATGCTGTACTACTTTTTAGACATTGATGCAGTATTGTATTCATCCACAAATTACCACAAAGACAAATATGAAGTTGTTGCACACACACACAAGATCGTACATCATGAATTCGAAAACAAATATATTTTAATATGTTAGTTATTTTCTCAAACATATTGTTGAAGCAGAACTTGAAATAGAAAATCTTGTGCGGATCAGCAGACGAGCGAAAGGACAGTTGTTTTTATACAAATCGTTTGGTATTATTGGAAGTTCTTATGATCCACCGCATTTGTAAAGTCAATTTACCAAACACAAAGTCGATTAAATTACAAAAAAAGAAGTTAAAAAACTAGAAATGTATACACACATTAATTCAACAAATGTCAGATAAATTCTACCAAATTATCAAAGTCCCTAGATTCAACACAACAATAAAATACTCCCCCTTTATTAAACCCTAAACACCAATGCAAACTGTTGATTGCTATATATAAAAAAATGAGACGATCAAAATTCAAATGCACTGCTCAGAGTACAGCGAAGCAAAAAAACAAACCGCTCAGCCCAAACTAATGGCGTCACTGACATGTCACTCAAGGCGGTGCGTCCCTACAATACCGCCCCAATATTGGTTGCAGTGTAATGAAAAGTCAATTTGACATTAAAATAACAATAATAAAAAATAACCTTACGTTATCCTCTGCTTAACCCGAGGAACTGCAAAGCCTCTTCAGCGGCTGTGTGGCGACTGCTATAAGCCTCTTCAGAGCGCCATTTTCTATCTCTACTCTTAAAGTTCCTTCTTGACATTATTAACTTTTATTATTTTCTTGGCAAACTATTTTGTCTAGTAGAGTTTTAATGTTTAGAACATTATTTAATCATATATGTATGTATAATATACCAATTTCCCCATAGATCCAAATCTAACTTTTGCAAGGAAAAAGTGAAAAGTAGTTCTTTTCTGTCAAAACTTGTTTTATATTAATATATTAGAATGATGCACAATAAAAAAAATCATATAAAACAACATACTTACACAATCAATATTTCTATCACAACGAATGTACTGTTCAGTAAGGGAAATAAAAGACTTGGCAACTCCCAAAACCTCCGTCTTTGAGTATCTGATGAGTGGTTGTTTAAAAATAAAGGTGAATTAACATAACAAATAGTATTAGTTACCATGATAATAAGTGTTTGTTTTGTAATAGTTACTCTTCTGGTTCTATTTTGATAACAATGAAAGCGACTTTCACTTGGTTTTCTGTTTTGGCTACTTTTTTCACTTTTTGTCACATGACTGGGCGTTCTCGAAAAGTGAGACTATGGCCTCTTCTAGCAAGGGTCTGAGAACACCAAGACAAAAGGAAAATCTGCTTCCCAGAAGAGACAAATATAATGACACAAGGGAAAATCAAAGCACAGCAACAGAAGGAAGTTGGAAGAAAGGGGTGTGAAGAGAAGTGGTAGTGGAAAATATGTGCCCAGGAAAAGAAGCAGTGCCAAAGTACTTCTTCCTCCATCACACTGACACCATCAAGGAACACATGTGATGCAATACCAAGTGCATCAACTCTTCCATTCATTGCCCAAAATGCGTTGTTTTAGAATCTGACCCTAGCAAATTCTTACCTATGTTATTCAATCAAGACTTAAACAGACGAAGACGTGATGATGACATCAACTGTGGAGATAGTGATAGTGGTGAGATAGGGATTTCTGACGACAGCGAAGATGATTATGAAGGAAGATTATTTCGTTCAGATGGAGGCACATTGAAGAATGTAAGAAGAGAGGATGGTGAAAATGAAATAGGTAACGTACATGATATCACGAAGGAAATATTCAGTCTTATATTTGGTCAGATGTCAATAACTTTATCCTGATATTCATCCTTTGATGGTAACTGTGCTGGTGTAACAAGTGAGTGGCCTTGTGATGACACTGCAAGAGAAAGCGAATATTTTCTTGCACTTTTCACTGATGAATTAGTTATCTTATTGTCTGTGAAACAAATAAGTATTACCAGTGGTAATGGAAAATTTCTCTTTACACAAATTCAAGAGTTCAGAAATGGGTGGACACGGATCCCATGAAATTTATGTTTATTTTGCATTATTATTACTGATGCCTCTAATGAAAAACATGTCTTATAAGACTACTGGAAACAAGACCCTTTGATTCCTACCCCAAATTTTCCCCAAATTCATGACCCGTGACAGATTCTTGCTGTTGACCCGTTTCATGCACTTTGCTGACAACGGAAATCAAACTCTACTGATCGAATTTGGAAAATAAGACCATTCCTTAGTTTGGTTTTAGGGAACTTCAAAAGGGTCTTTCATCCTTTCCAGAAAATTGTAATTGATGAGTCTAATAATTTTCGAGGCCGTCTTATTTTCAGGCAATATATCCCAAAGCAAGCGTCATCGTTTTGGGGTTAAACTGTTCGTTTTATGCGATTGTGAAATGGGAATAGTGCTTGATATTATAGTATATACTGGCACAGATGTTGATATACCAAAAGAGGATCAAGGTAGCGGTCTGGAGCTACGGGAGCGGTAGTCAAGAAAATGATGGCACCGTATATGGGTCAGGACATATATTGTACACAGACAATTGGTATAGTAGTCCTACACTGGCACAATTCCTTCATGATAATGCCACAGGAACATGTGGCACTGTGAAAAAGCAGAAATATATGCCAAATTTAATGTCCCTCCACCACTTATGCTAATCCCAGTGACAGTGATACTCCTGATGAGGACGAAACTAAAACTGCAAGAAGAAGCCATAAAGCTAAAAAAAGGAGAAAGCCAAAAGCCAAGACCATGCAACGAGGCAACTAACAAGATTTTGGCTGTAAAGTGGGTAGATAGAAAGCCCGACCCTTTTATCAACTGTACATAAGGTGATATGGTGGACACGGGTAAGGTCCACTACCAGGACTAAAAAGAAAATCTGCAAGCCAGATGTTGTTGCTGATTATAACGAAAATATGCGCCTATAAGTAGATAAGAGTGACTGCCAGCTAAGTGGGACAGAGTGTATGAGGAAATCCTTCAAGTGGTATCACAAAATACGTTCTTCATCTTATAGACATCACGTCAATTCATACAACATTTGGCTTATGAAGACATCAGACCTCACTTGCAAGAAATTAAAATTTTTGCGAATTCATATACAATGTTTCATACCAACTTCATGAGGATTATGGCACCGTGACAAACAGTAGACTCAGATGTTGTGGACATCCTCCGTGAGGCACCTGATCGCATGTTTGGAGCAGCTTACAGGTTATCATCATCTCCAATGCACAGCATTCAATGAGGACAAAACAGAAAAAATCAACTAAACTGCTCATGCGTAATACTTCCAGGCGACAAAAGAAACGAACAAGGTTACAATGATCTGTGCTGAATCGACGTGCCCCTGTGTCCAACTGGCTGCTTTCATGCATGGCATACTCAAAAGAACTACTGAGAGAGAGAGAGAGAGAGAGAGAGAGAGAGAGAGAGAGAGAGAGAGAGAGAGAGAGAGACTGACTGACTTTTTATGTATTATTTTATGTAATGTCCATATTCATGATTTATTTACATAGGAATTTTCTATATCTTTTCTATATTTTGGCAATAGGTGGTGGTGGTATTGGTTTGGTATTTTCTTTGTTATAACTATAATATATGTTTGCAAAGATGAGGATTATATTATTTTTACTCACTTTGTTCCTTCAAATATGATAGGTTTTGTTATTGAACTTGCAAGTAATAAAGATAGAATATGCTCCCTAAATACATCATTTTAACTACTTTACAATAATAACAATGGTAATAATAGTTACTATATGGATAAAGAAAAACACCTCGAAGTAAATAAAAAAATATGTAAACAGTAAATAAATAAACTTGAAAGATCATTCATTTTTCAAAGAATAAACAATTCTATATTCTAAAATTTAAAAAAATATTAAGTAATCTTTATTATCATTACACTCAACGATATTATACAGTATAAATTATAAAAATAAATGTCCAAACAAAACATCATAAATGGTGACAATAAAGTGTAGTAAGAAAAATAAATCTCTACTGGGCCCCAATAAATAAATTAATTAAACTACCCCCCACCCATGGGGTGAGGGCAGACAGACCGAATAAATAAGTAATGCGATAAACACCACCCGATTCATCAGGCAAAATGCCACGTCACGCAATAATATTAAACTAAATGAATGTTTATAACAAAATAACAAAGAGAAAGATAAATAAAATATTTTATGAATACATGCACGAATATAAATTACAAAAGGCATTGGTAAAGATATGTGTCAGATTCTAAAGAGTAAAATTTTGTCAAGATAGCCGCACCACAGGACTGTTCTAAAAATGACATTGGCGCATTTCTCGGTTAAAATAAATAAATTCTCTCAAAAGAAAGAAAGAGAGAGAAAGAGAGAGGGAAAAAAAATACTTGCAATTCTTAAAAATTTTAACACACACAAGTGGTCAAAATACCACAATTACTTTACATAAATACATTAATATACGCCTAAACACTCCCCAACATGAATTAATGCCCTATTAATACCCAATATATTAAAATCCTAAATGCCTGTAAAATAAATCATTAAAACGCACAAGTCGCCAATGAAAAAAATACTAATTCAAAGCGCCTCAAAACCTCAATAAACTGAATAAATAACCCATCAAAATCTAATTCTGAGATGCCAGTACTAGCATTACTAAAATATGTCTCTAAAAGAGTATCCTAACTATCTATTTATCTATTGATGCTAACACCGCTGTAACCATAAATAAAGTGTGTGGGTTTGGGAGGGCCATCTTTATTTGGTAAATTTGTTTTAGAACAGAATCAAACATCTTACTTTTTCTTGAGATGTCTCTGTAGCTGTGGCTCTTCCTTAAAAATAGATCCCTTCTCTTTTTGTCAAAATTCTCTCCTAAGCCTATCTTTAATAAAGGCCTACTGAAATGAGACACTGATATACAAAACTAGACTTTAAAAACAAATTTAACAAAAATGATTCAATAAAAGCTACAGTCAAAAATGGAGTGATTCAAAAAATCAAAAAATAAATAAGAGGAAAAAAATGTTTTCACAAACAAGCATAGTCATTATTCTGTAAATAAATAATACTAGTGAATACCACCCTGGGCATCGAACAAAGTAATAAGGTCATAAGGACCACAATAAAAGTCATGTTGTATGTAAAATAAAAACACCACTTCAAATGTTCTAAATCCCAGGGCAATGTTTGAATTCCTGTAGAAAGAAATATATCATTATATTAAAACCTGCAATTGTGAATGTGCATACATGTTCAAACAGAAAAATGTACAAAAGAGCAAGTTTGTTTTATAGACATAAATGTTCAGTTTCACTGCTTTTCAACTGGGGTTTTCCTCTAAAGTCTGGAAAAGATACCAAAGTCACTCTTGTGTTCTTAAGTTCTATGGTCAAATAACGACCTTCATAGTGGAGATCTGATCACGCTACCATTAACCAAATAGACGTAGTTCTCTTAGTGCAGTGCACTTGCAAGAGTCTATCCTTGATAATATACTGCGTGTGCGATCGCACACACGTCGCCGAATCTGGGCACTTCGGTGCATCCGTTCAATGTCCTACCATGCTGTTTCCATGTGTTTGGACCATGGTCAACTTACTGGTCATCACATATCTCACTGTTGTCCAATGAGAATAAATAGACATAATATATATATATATATATATATATATATATATATATATATATATATATATATATATATAATATATAATATATAATATATATAAAAATATAATATATATAATATATATAATATATAATATATATAAATATATAATATATAATATACGTAATATATATAATATATATAATATATAATATAATATAATATATATATATATATATATATATATATATATATATATATATATATATTTTATATATATATATATATATATATATATATATATATATATATATATATATATATATATATTATATATATATATATATATATATATATATATATATATATATATATATATATATATATATATATATATATATATATATATATATATATATCATGTGTATATTTATACACATACATACATAATACTAGCAGGTGCTCACTATCGCTTTTTACTAGTTTCTTGATAATAGTTCTGATGTAATTAATAATGAAGTTGTATAACAGGAGTAGTATTTACTGTGATCCTCATAATGCAGGTGGTTCATAGGTCAAATAAGTTATATATTGATTTCTTACCTGTACAGTACTTTTATACAAAAAAATTGTCCTTACAAATATATAAGTATTTTGTTAACAGTACTCAATCTTGGCTGAAAATGCAGGGCTTTACAAAATTCATATTCGCTCTCTGTCCTGGTCCAAGGTCATGACTCATAATAGGCATTGCATTTTTTCAGTCTCATCAACAGCTGCATGATACATGACCTTTGCACTTGTGCTTGCTGTCTTGTTTGATCACGCTGTTGTGTGCCTTGTATCCTTGTTTCACGTTGCTGTTGAATCTCACCTTTCGTCTTTGTGTATCAGTTTTTGTGCAGCTAAGTCTTAGGTTCTGATCTGCCTCAGTTTCAACAGCTATCCTTTTTGCATCTCTGTCTGCATCTGCCCACAGACAAACTCGGCTCTGGTTTTCATCAGTTTCTGACAGCAGCCATTCTTGTTCCCCTGTTCATCAGTTTCTGTGGCCTGCCTTCGCGCTTAATAAAAATGCCTCTCAGCAGCTAATCTTTGCCCCTGCTTTTCATCAGTTTCTGTGGCCTGCCTCTGCGCTTAAATCGTTAATTTCTGCAGCTAATCTTTTTCCTGCTTTTCATCAGTTTCTGTGGCCCGCCTTTGTTCTTGTCGTTGCCTCTCTACAGCTAATCTTGCTCCTCTGTATAAAAATAAATTCTGTGGCCCTCCTCTCTCGAGCTGCCATTGAATAAGTTCCAGACCATCATAAGCAGTGCCTGCTGTTGTTCCAAAATGTTGGAAAATTCTTTCAGGATGATGGAATTGTACAGCGAATATTGTGCAATCCTAATAAATAAAAATGTAGTTCCTTTTAAAGGGTAATAAATGTTACTAAAAATGCACCTTTGAGTTTCATTCATGACTGAGGTATTAAATGCGAAACTGAAACCGTTAGTAATTTAAGAAATATAATAAAAGTATTTAGCGTTGATATCCATTAATTGAATTAATTATAATAAGGATCAATTTAAAGTAAAAATAACTTTGAGTAAATCAAATGAAATAATGAAGTAATTAAATAATTAAACCAGCATAAATATTGTTGGAACCTCCCTTGTGGGTTAGCTCATAAAAAAGAATAGCAAGTGTTAGTCAAGTAGCAACCACCGTTAAGTGAGGCAGTTACTCTAAAACGTTAGACCAGGACGTTAAAATTCTACGAAGACACCTGTAGAACAACGAAACAGTGTGGCTAAGTAGCAATATACCTTTCTTTTTATCTCGTTTTTGTACATTTATGAGAAATTAGGAGGGTGTAAGCTAATCACACTGTTGCCTTACCAAGTGGACTGCAGGTGTGTTAAGTAGACAAATGCATTGTAAATATTTTTAATATTTGTAAATAGGTGTTAGTAAACAAAATTTCAAACATAAGTTCTACAGGGCTAATGTTGTTTTGAATGTTCAAAAATTTTAGTGTAAATATAGTAATAGTATATTGAGTAGGATTAAGTGGTTGTTGAACTTATTTAATGAGCTGTGTAAATAAATCCATAACTCAATTGAGTTAAAAGTTCTGCCATCTGTTGAGTCAGTTTGATGTAGCCTAGGCCTAGTAGCATTATGCAATTATTAATATTAGGCCATTCATAAAAAGCGAGATATCCAGCGATTGAAAATTGGCCTCAGTTCACCCGGTTGCTTTTAAAGGATAATTCAACAGTAGACCTTGAAGTACAATTCCAGTCATACCTGGGAAAGGATTTTTCTCATTATTTGGAACACCCAGAGTTGTTCAACTTAGTTGGTGGTGCTTATCCGGACATCATCTTGGTTGTTTTTGGAGGTAATTCAATAGTTAGCTCATTAACCAACGATGAATTGCGGGGCCATTTGAAGTTGTTTTACAGCCAGCTAAACAACGTTTTGCCACCGAGCTGCATCAGGTTGGCAATAAATTGAGCCTCGTAGGCCTCGTCAAGGAAATAGGTTTGGTGCACCCGAGCATGATGAGTTTAGAAAGCATAAATAATATAAATAAACGCTAAATTAAATTGGGAAATAAAACGTAAAGGTTTGCTAACCCAGCGTGGTGCAGCTTGGTAATGGCTATTTAGACAGTGGTGAGCAGTTCGCTGCTGATGGGGTACACTTGTCAAGTGCTGGGTTGGCCAAGTTTAGGCAAGCGTTGGTTAATGGCTTAAAGTATGCCCTTAATATAAGGCTGTAAAGTGCATATGATGTTGGGGAGTAGCAAACCTATTATTTTTGTTTGTTTGTGTTGTTGGGTCTATGTCGTCTTCTCTGTGCATTCACCACAGCTGCTAAGTCAGAAATACTGTACTGCAGGAGCTTGGGGATAAACCGACTGAATTGTCCTTGGAAGTAATTAAAAGAAAGTAAGTGCTATCAGAACTGGTAGAGCCTAAAGCTGAAAAATTAACAATATATTGCAAGAAACTTTCTGAGTTACGTAAAGTGGAATACTTTCTACTACTTTGTGCAGAAGGCAAATAAAGGAAATTGAAGCTGAAATTTTGAAAGTCAAGGAGTGTGATGAGATAATTAATCTTATAATGCAAAAACAGCGCTAGGGTAAGGATAGTACTTTTCTTTTAATGAAGAATTGGATAGTCAAACTCACATACAAAATAAACATAGCTATTAGTTTAGATGAATTTGAAGACTATCTAGTTGATAGGTGGTTCCATCCTCTAATGAGAACATAAAGGGTTGGAGTGAGTTCATGTCAGAAGGGAAACCACCTCCTTTGCAGCGTAGTTTTTCAATGGTAGAGAAAAGGATAAATTTGCTTACCCCAATTTCAAGCACCAATTTGATAATGTCATTGGTTCTAAGAAACATTATTCTGATTCTGCTAATTTATCATATTTACTTGGGTATCTTAAAGGTTATGTTCTTAAACAACTCAGTCATTTGTCTGTCAGTAATGAAAATTATGCTGTTGCAATAAGGTTACTTGATGAAGAGTTTCTAGACAAATATTTTATTATTGATGAAACTCCAAAGAATATATTAAGTTCAGCTCCCAGTAATGAGCCTGATTCAGCGGTCACAAATGTTAAGTTGTACATATCTGAAGTTAGGTCTTGTTTAAGTGAACTCCAGAAGTATGGGGTTGATTTTTTGGAGGAGGAGAATACTCCAGGGAGTATATTTGTGAGCCATATAATCGTGAGCAAATTACCTATAGTAGTATTAAGAGAGTGAGTTAATAAAACCTCTAATAATTACCCTACATTGACTGAAATTTTTGGCAATTATAAAGATGCTCAGAAAACCCTAAGTAAGACAAATGCAGCCTGCAAAGGAATAAAAGAAAGAAAAAATCACCTAGTAATAATAATACGTGGAGGCCTAATGCAGGTTAAAGAGGAAAAGTTTCCTACTGTGCAGAACTTTAATCAGTAGTTTAGTAAACCATCTACAATTTCTTGTAAACTGTGTGTTTTGGCTGGACACTCGTTAGGGTCATTGTGACAAATTTAAAACTTACTCCCAAAATAGCCAGAATATTAGATTTGTCTCTTTGTCCTAGATGTGCTGGTTCTGGCCATAATGAATCAAGAGTGTTATGGAAAAAAGGGAAAATTGCTTTCCATGTATGATGTGTAAAAGGAGAGAACATATTATAACCCCTCTATGCCCTAACAAAAAATCTCCTACTGGTACTAATGTAAATTTGTGTCATGCTGTGCGCAATATAGAAATAGGAAACATTTTGCCTACTATTACCTTAGAGCTTAAGAATGGAGAAAGGTATCGTAAAATAAGAGGTCTGATCGATTGCAGGAGTCAAAGATCTTATGTTATGAAAAAAGCTTCTATAGAATTGTGTTCTAGTTATGACAATTTGTATAGTGTTGATCATGATGTTAGTAACTATATAGGTGAACAAACTTTGAACTTTAAGCAAATGTCTACTGGCTTAAAAATTGAAAATAAGGTTTATTTTGTTCCTTTATTGGTATGTGAAAAAATGAGCATTAGGCTTGAAATTCCTGGCATGAATTTAGTGGTTGGTAAATTAAAGGCTGCAAATTTCGAATTAGCTGATGAAGCCTTCAATGGACATGGGAATCATGGAAAGAATTTGAAATTGAAATGTTAATTGGTATTGATATAATTCAATATTTTTCATTTCATCAAGAGATGTGTGCTGGAGGTAATTGTTTAATTATAAATAACAAGGTAGCTCCTATAGGGAATGTATTCAATTTTCTTGATTCAAAACAAGGCAAGGAACTGTTTGATGCTCACATAAGAAAGCTTGTCAATGTTGAATATATTAGTGCTAGAACAAAGACAATGGTAAATTTAGTGATGGACCCACTTAAGTCTTATTTCAATCCTCTTGAGCATATACTAACTGACTGTGAAATAGATAATGGGCTTGAAAATCTCTTTAGTTTTGAGTCTATGGGGATTAAGAATAGTGACAAAGAGTTAGTGTCTTTTGATAAACAACAAATAGACAAGTTTAAAAAGGAATTACTTTTAAGGATGGGCATTATCATGTCAACTTGGACATGCTGACAAAATCACCAAAGTACCTTGTTTAGTGAAGAAATATGAGGAAGTCTTTGATAATCAATTGAAAGAAGGAATTATAGAAGAAATAATAGTAGATCCTGCCAATTATGAAGATTACACTTGGATTCCACATAGGCCAGTAATCAGAACTGAAGAACAAATAACAACTAAAATAAGGCCAGTTTTCAATTGTTCTTTGAAAACCTCAAAGGACCTGCCATCTTTAAATGAGGCTGCTTATACTGGTATTGACTTGATGGGTTCCATTTTGAAATTGATTTTTTATTTCAGAACTAATCAATATGCTGTGTTAGCTGACATAAAGTCTGCCTTTCTTATGATTAAGTTGGCCAGTGAATATGATCAGAATAGATTTTGCTTCTTTTGGAGAAGAGGAAATCAATTAGTTTGTTATCGATATAAAACTATTGTTTTTGGATACACTTCTCCTTTTTATTTTGAATTATGTAATGAAACAACATAATGAATCATATCCTCAAGACAAATGTAGGCAAAAATTAGATAAGTTTTATGTAGATAATTTGATAGTGACTAGCAGTGACATAGGTGAATTACATGAGCTATATAATCTTTGTTTTTCAAGAATGAAGGAAGGTGGATTCACTTTAAGATTATGGAATTCAAACTCAATTGAGTTAAGGGAGACCATGAAATCTGATGATAGGTTAGTAGAGCATGGGTGCACAGAGAAGGTATTAGGGTATAGGCATAATGTAAATAATGACACTTTAAGTACAGTAAACCCCTGTATTACTCAAGGTTCATGGACTCACCCATTCGCAGGTTTTTATGGAACCTATCAAAAAAAATTTTCTGGGAAACTTGCGTATTCGCAATTTTCCATGGAACATATCTATAAAAATATTCCGGGAAACTCCATATTCACGGATGCAGATTTTTGTTTTTTTGTATAGCATTAGTATTCTGTATTTTCATATTTGTTGTATAATAACATTAAATAATCATGTAAATCAATAATAATACTGTACTACAGTACTGTACATATAATAGTAATAGAAATTGAATAATAATATTATGTAATACTACACTGGGTACCTTAATAATAATACTGTAAATACAGTAATACAGTAAAGTTGAATCGTATGGGTAGTAACTGGTGATGAATGTTGATTTCAGTATGCTGTAGATGACGATGACGATGAATTAGTTGTGCAGTATGATGAATGACGGGAGGCACTGTCATGTTAAGGTATTTGAACATGGCAACGAAGGTGGTACAGTAGGGCTGCATGAGTATTTTACCTTGTTCATGCTCAATGCGGGCGACCGCAATGAATGTCATGGGCTGCTACTTCTCCGTGACTTTTGCCCTCTCTTAACAAAACAATCATGTCTACAGTACTTTCTTCTCATCAGTCATTACAGTAATTGTAGGCTATTGGCCAGCCTTAGAAGAAGCAGAGCATTCAGAAGACATCTTAATGCACGATTTCAAAAAATATTTTTAGGCCATAGTACTGTACACGCAAAACACACTAACGTGAGATAGCAATAAAACGGGTTATATTGGGTCATTTGCGATAATTTGTCGCTCACGGTATACTGTATGCATGGCACTACTGGTTGCGCATACATATACTAACACTGATCTTCTGCGCATACAGTACGTACATTTTATAAAATCTTTTGTTGTAAGATTATTTTTAAATATTACATACAAAAAGTGTTTTAGGATGTTACATAGTACAGTACAGTACTAGAGTAATGCGTAGAGAGCATATCTAAAATACGTAAGACAACAGGAATACTGCAGGGTACGTATGTTTTACATCTGCGATGCGTAGCATTTTCATGTATGTAAAGTATATATTAATGACTACTGTAAGTACATTTTGTAAGTTAAAAATTATTTACTAATTTTCAAATGTTACAGTACTGTAATATATTAACGTAAACAGCAAAATTTCAATAATATATATTTGTTTTTCTTAAAAGTGCTTCACCCAAGCCACCTCTTTGCAAATACAAAGAAATCGCGATGCTGGACGATGTGTACCCAGGACCAGTGATACTCGACACACTATTGGCTGTCATCTGCAAAGCAGCCAATCCAGAAGCACCATTCATTTTCCTTGGCGCTCAGTGGCTGTTCACTTGGAGCTGATTGGCTGAACATTCACAACCAACTTCGCGAACACGGAATTCTGGGAGACCGCTCCACGGCATCCTCCTCAGATTGTGCGTATAAGTCTGCAGCATCTTACCGTGTGAAACCGTGCGTCTGTCTGTTTTGATTTTTTATCTTTGTGCATCAGCGGTATTCGGCCGTAAAATGCCTCCTAAAAAACGGCCTGCTCCTTCAAAGCCTTCTGGCAAAGAGTCTAAAAGAAAGAAGGCTGTTATGAAACTCGAGGAGAAGGTGAAACTTCTTGACATGTTAAAGGAGGGCAAAAGTTTTGCCGTGGTTGGCCGCCATTTCAGTGTTAATGAGAGCACAGTGAGATATATCAAGAAGAAAGAGGTGGAGATACGCAAGTCTGTGATTATGAACTAATTCGGTAGCGCAAAGACAGTTGCAACAGTGTGGGATAAAAAACAATCATGAAAATGGAATCTGCTCTGGCAATCTGGATAAAGGACTGCCAGAAGAAAAACGTGCCCCTTGACTCCAACATCATTCGCGAGAAAGCGCGACAACTCTAGCAGCAGTTATCAACTGCTAAGGAAGGCGATGACGTAGTACAGGCAGAGGAAGGCGTTGAAGGCGGCGAATTAGAATTCTTAGGCTTTGATGAACCAGCAGAAGAAGAAGAGGGGGAAGAACCCCAAGCAGGACCATCATCAGCGCCTCAAGGTTTCCAGGCCAGCAATGGTTCCACTGATTTCAAAAGCGGTTCCACCTAAAGTCTGTTACTCTGCATGGGAATCAGCATCTGAAGACATTGAAGTAGCATGAAAGTATCCGAGGAGGCCTTCAAGAAGATCATCGAGGAGAATGGCTACCATCCAGAACAGGTGTTCAATATGGATGAGACTGGCCTATTCTGGAAGAAGATGCCTTCCCGGACATATCTTATGAAGGGCGAAGCTAAAGCCTCCGGATTCAAGGCCCAGAAGGATAGGGTTACCCTCATCATGTGTGGGAATGCAGCTGGTTTCATGCTTAAACCAGGCCTCATTTACAAGGCTACAAACCCCAGGGCCCTCAAGAATAAGAACAAGGCATTGCTTCCTGTGTTCTGGATGTATAACCTTAAGGCCTGGATCACCAAAGTCCTCACAGAGTACTGGTTCCATCAGAGCTTCATCCCTCAAGTTAGGCAATACCTGAACGACTTGGCCATGGAGTTCAAGGTGTTGCTGATAATGGATAATGCTGGTGGCCACCCTCTCGATCTTTCTTACAAGGGAGTCCAGTTTGAGTTCCTCCCTCCCAACACCACCTCTCTCCTCCAGCCTATGGACCAGGGCGTGATCCGTGCCTTCAAGGCACTCTATACCGGGAACTCCCTCCAGCACCTTGTAACTGGAACGGACAGTGACACTGAATTTACGCTAAAAGAATATTGGCGTAAATTCACGATTGCCACATGTCTTAGCATCATCAGCCGATCACTGAATGACATGAAGAAGGAGACCCTGAACACGTGCTGGAACAAGTTGTGGCGGTGTGTTTCATGATTACAGGGGCTTCTCTCCTCAAGAAATTCAACATTCGGCCATTAATAAGGCTGTCCAGTTGGCGAGGATTCTAGGTGGGGAAGGCTTCGAGGACATCACCGAGGATGAAATTGGCACCCTTATTGATGCTCACTCTGACCCCCTGACGGACCAGGATTTGGAAGAGCTGACGAAGTCTGCCAGTGAGGAAGACGATACGCCAGGTTCAGGGGAGGAGTAGGAGGAAGAGGAGAATGGCCTGACTTTGGAACGTCTGTCCCACATGAAGAGAATGATTAAGGATATGCAGGAGTATGTTTCAACATGGGATCCTTTATGGAATGCTCCTTAAAGTTTTCAAACATGCTTGATTCAGCATGGGAGCCCTATAATCAAACCCTCACCACCATGAAGAAGCAGCGACAGCAGCTGCTATCACCATGTTCATCAAATGGACGTTCCAAAGCCTCCCAAATCACCCGAGTAGTGCCTCTCGAATCGCCTGAAGAAGTGCCTCCCAGTCACGTGAAGCAGTGCCTCTCAGATCGCCTGAAGAAGTGCCTCCCCAGTCATGAAGCAGTTCTCAGATCGCCTGAAGAAGTGCCTCCCCAGTCACGGGAGTGCCTCTCAGATCGCCTGAAGAAGTGCCTCCCAGTCACGTGAAGCAGTGCCTCTCAGATCGCCTGAAGAAGTTTCCCAGTCAAAGCAGTGCCTTCAGATTCAGTGCCTCTCAGATCGCCTGAAGAAGTGCCTCCCCAGTCACGTGAAGCAGTGCCTCTCAGATCGCCTGAAGAAGTGCCTCCCCAGTCACGTGAAGCAGTGCCTCTCAGATCGCCTGAAGAAGTGCCTCCCCAGTCACGTGAAGCAGTGCCTCTCAGATCGCCTGAAGAAGTGCCTCCCCAGTCACGTGAAGCAGTGCCTCTCAGATCGCCTGAAGAAGTGCCTCCCAGTCACGTGAAGCCCTCTCAGATCGCCTGAAGAAGTGCCTCCCAGTCACGTGAAGCAGTGCCTCTCAGATCGCCTGAAGAAGTGCCTCTCCCCAGTCACGTGAAGCAGTGCCTCTCAGATCGCCTGAAGAAGTGCCTCCCAGTCACGTGAAGCAGTGCCTCTCAGAGCCTGAAGAAGTGCCTCCCAGTCACGTGAATCAGTGCCTCTCAGATCGCCTGAAGAAGTGCCTCCCCAACAGCCTGAAGTCGTGCCTCCCAAATCAACTGAAGAAGTGCCTCCTGAAGGTGAAGAGGCACCCTCAGATTAGTTGTAACTCCTCTGCTTTGCTGTGCAGTCATATCTTCTTCATTATTCATCGCACTGCACAGCTAATTCATCATCATCATCTTTAATCAACATTCATCGCTGGTGAGTACCTGTATGATTTATGTATGTAGTAATCTTAATATATAAGTACAGTAGTATTAAATTTTTTAAAATGTGCATAAATTTTTAAAAAATTTTTTCTCTCTTTTTGTGAATTACATATACGTAAATACCAATGTTCCCCGCGAAAAGAAAACGGGACAGCTTGTAACTGTATGAAAGAAAATGTAATGTGTGGCTGAATACGTAGGGGGACTGGATTATTTTTCACCTACAGCTGTAAGCCATACAGTACGTACGTATAAATGTAACGATAAAATGTTTAAGATGACTTGAAATTATATTAATAGTATCATTTCAAAGATTAATACAGTAATAAGGTAATAGTTTAATGTATATTTGATGTAGGTGGTATTTTTAGGCCTACAGTACTTTGGTGTTTGACCTTTCATGGTAAACAGGTACAAATATACGTAGTATTAAATTTTTTAAAATGTGCATACGTTTTTTTTTATTTCTTTCTCTCTTTTTTGTGAATTTCATACTGTATACAGTAATACCAATGGTTCCCCCCAAAAAGAAAATGGGATGGCTTATAACTGCAAGCCATTTTGATAATTTACACATGAAAGAGCCCCTGCTAGATATTATGGGACGTAAAGGAATCCCATCTTTGTGTTTTCGGGAGGCCGTAGAAATAGGGGAGAGAGGGGTTGATTATCTTGAATGTCTCCTGTAATTCTATGTTCTTATTGCCCCCTATGGTGCAGACCTGTTATCACCCTTTCTAGGAACCTTCTCATCCTCCCATGTCAAACATGCAGAGGATTTTATAAAAAAAATTTAATCATTTAAACATCCCCTCAGATAACATCAAATTAGATAACATCAAATTGCTCAGCCTCGACGTCAAGTCATTATTTACCAAAGTCCCAATCGCCGACGTGTTGTCTTTCTTAAAGAGGAAGTTACAACCATATGAAGACCATTTTCCTCTTGGCATAGATAAAACTCTCAAACTTATCAACCTGTGTGTAACTAACGTGTTCTCTTTCAATGGTAATTTTACAAACAAAAATTTGGCTGTAGCATGGGCAGTCCCCTATCACCTCTTTTAGCAAACTTGTACATGGAATATTTTGAAACAGAAATTTTGTCATCTATCAAACCCTGTAATATGATCTGGCTTAGATACGTAGCTATCATCTTTACTTTCTGGGACAATAGCTGGGAGACTTTAATGAATTTTTTAATAGGCTAAATTCGCAAGTTCCGACCATAAAATTTAAAACGGAATGGAAAAAGGACGGAAAACTGCCGTTCCTAGATGTACTGATCATAAGAGAACAGAACAGATATGCATTTACAGTATATAGAAAACCCACCTTCGCTGTTTCCTACATTCATTTCTTAAGCTACCACGACGTCTCCATAAAGATCATGGGAGGGTGCAACTTATTCCTCAGAGGACTTAGGATATGTTCAAATGGGTACCTAGATAAAGAATTCAACACGATCCGCCAACACCTAACGCAACTGCTCTATCCACCACACATTATCGAGAGGGCTATTAACAAAGCGAATAAAATATACTATAGAGGTCCCACTCACAACAGACAAATAGATTTCAACAACAAAATAAAGCTTCCATAAGACAAAAACATCCAAAAAGCCACCGAACAACTCAGGTCTAACAATCCCTTCATTTTCCATTATCCCAAATCCATCGGGAGTTCGCTCATTAATGTATACTTAAATAACAAAGGGGAAGAAGCCAGAGTTTACAAGATACTGTGTAAATTGTAATGACATTTACGTGGGGAGACAGGTAGATCGCTCTCACAAAGAATAACAGAGCACAAAAGATCAGTACATTACGCTCGGAGAGTTCGGGATTTTCCTACATATCAGAAATACAGGACATATCATAAACTGGAGTGGGGCAGAGCTGGTTTTCAAAAGTAGCTGTCCGTACAAAAGAAAGACGCTGGAATCTGCTATCATCAATCAAACCAACAATATGAACTTGTCAGGAGGACATTGGAAATTGGACGACATCGACGCTTTAATCCTCAGACCGCTCCTGAAGAAGGTGTTCCATGGCACATGACCACCAGAATCAACGCCAAACGGGAGTTAATGGGCAGAAAACCACTAGGGAACAGTTTACTCTCCTCCTTCTTAGGAAGCGGTCACCTTCATACCATCGGAGACTTAATGCCACACCTATATATGCTTTGTACATATATACCCTTGTAACATTTCATCTGTCCATATTTTTCCAGTGAACAGGGACACAGAAGGAAGTGCCCGAAATATATGGCTGCAGCGTTCAAATAGTGTTTTATGGGCCTTCTCATCTTCATATTATACTGTAGTATTACAGTCAAAGACATTCACATGTATATATATATATATATATATATATTATATATACATATATACAGTATACATGTGTGTGTATATGTATATATATATATATATATATATATATATATATATATAATGTATATATACACAGTTATTTAATATCCAGTAGTGTGACTGTTTTTACTGAAACACAGTACAGTATACACATGCATGCAATTACATTGTGTGTCTAGACATCTTAGAATTTCTGAGATTGTGATTGCCAGATGACCGAAGAGTGACACCTTCTCTTTTCAAAAATTACATGTGTAAATTTAATTATGTACTGCAATTACATTACAGTATGTAACTATGCTGTACACTGTAGTTAGAACTATTAACACACGATGAAAAAATAACATAACACATTACTTGCAAAGGTAGATATACAAAAGATTGATTTTATACATACCATAGATTCTTTATGAGGCAGGCAACAGCCTGAATAACCAACTCGGACTCGCACAGATTTAGACAGAAAACTGTCATTGTGTGCAGTTGTTTCAACATCCAATAAATCAAACATGCTTACTGGATTATTCAGTTAACAATGAAATGATTTTATTTTTGATGGACTTGAGTGAATTTTTAGAGAGTGAAATCTGATAAGTTGTGGTCCATTAAGTTGAAATGGAACAGTACCAAGTTATCCTAGCATCAACCTAACACTGTAAATGCAGTACAGATAGATATGCAATACTTTCGTAAATTAAAAAATGTCTAAATCATTTTCTTTGTTATGTTCCAGGTTTTTCTGGGAAGTACAAGAAGTTTACTTTAAATTGCATAAAGGGTTGCCTCCCCCATCTCATTCACTCACAGCACAGCTTATATGGCGAGAATTCTTTTATTGTATGTCTGCAAACAATCCAAAAGTAAGTTCATTATGTGTCGCTCTTAGAATTAATTTATTGCTACTTTACAAGAGATATTCCTGAGGGTTTCAAACTAATTTTAAAGGTCTTGGTTCTTTGCTAGCTGATTTAGATTAAAGATAACTTTGGCTTATTGTGAATCAGATTTAAGGCCGAACGTAAGGTTGTTATATTATTTTAAGAACTTGTCATTTTTAAAGTATTATCACACTACAGACCACTGGTTTACAAAAACATTTAAATGTGTTGTATTGTTAGCAACCTAAGACAGAATGAACATGAAATTGAAGTAAGAGATATATTTTAATCTCTATTTTTTAGTGCTGTTGTTTTGCTGAAAAACTGAATTTGAAGCTGTTTAACTTGTTTTCAGAAGTTTTCTAAATGTGCATGAACATTTGATGACTTTGATGCCTTTGAGAGATACAGTATAATCACTTGCTCCGTAGTGAGCTCGGTTAACCTGTCTCCACATATAAAACTGCAGCATGTGTACTATAAGAATCATTATAACGGTGTATACTGTAAATCCTAGTGTGTGGGCCAAACATTTTTGTACCTTTCCTCCCATTACTGTACTAATTACTGTTTTCTTTCTAAACTTCATGAGGATAATTGTCAAAAATCTTGTATTATCTGATTCTGTAAATAGATAATGTGACCACACCTAGACTTATGCTCAAAAACTGTTTGAATCACAAGATTTTTTATCATTCATACTTTATTCTGTGTACAGTTTCATTGTACACACCATATTTGCTGGTGTATAAGACACCCTCACATAAGACGTAAGACCCTATTTAAAAGGATATTTTATTGAAAAACAGTTTTAGTATGTTTCAGCATACATTTATTGAAAGATATTTTCAGGTGATTTTGTAGAGAAAAATATATGATTCTGTTCATGAAATACAATATTGTGAGAGTATGCTATGTATTGTATAAATACACTTCATACTCCAACACAAGCAAGCCTCATTTTTTCTCTTCCAAGCACAAACTATTAACAGTACACTTCCACATAACATAGTTCTCACTATGTTTTTCTTATTTTGCTTACACGTAAAAAAATTAAAAACTTTTCTCTCTCGCTTGTCTGTTTGCGGTGCTGAAACTGTGAACATTGGCTGAACTTTTAAAAACTTCCAAGGAGGCTTACAAGTCCTCCTTCAACACCACTAAACCATCAATGTCCTGTACCTCCTGTACCCCTACCTAAATGGTGACAGTGGCATTGAGGCATAGAGGGTCCCGGTCATCAAGAGGTAGATTCTTGGCTGAATGAACCTGGCAGATCAACAAAGGGAATTACTGACTGCTGAAATTCCTCTATGCCTTCATCAGAACCTTTCAAAGCTTTGCCACGAGTCTTGTTAGTGGAAAGCACACGTCGAATCTCGAACTGAAATAGTCATCCTTTTGACACCCCAAAGTCTGCAAACCCATGGAGATCTGAGTGTAGCCTTCAGCTCGACACCTTGTACTTGCATAGTGACAGCCCTCTTGTGATGAAAGCAGATTGAGGTCTAGTTCAACTTCCTTCTGACGGAGTTCTGCCATCACCTTGAGGGCCTGACTTCTTGACGTCTTCTTCCTAAAGCCTATTGTGTACAGGCATTTCCTCATTTACAATGGGGTTAGGTTAGAAAAACTCCATTTCTTGAAAAAAGCATAACTTGAAATTAGCTTAGCCTACACTAGGGTATACAGTAGTGTCTATACATATATGGTAGCCTAGCCTACACTGTACCCACAGCCTACCGTGGTTTTGTGATCATTAATGTATTTTTATACAGCAACTTCCTTATCAGTTGTTACCATATTGTATTACCATACTTGAGATAAAAATGTGTAGGCTATGTTTGTGCTGTAGACCTAGGCTAGCCCAGGCTTACACTCAGTATCCATTTGCAAAAGTCATATAGGCTATTGTAGCTGTATTTATGATAAAGATAATAATAATGACACTGCGCTATTTTAGGTACAGGATCCATTTATACTGTATTATTATATTGATATACTGTTATGCTGTATTATCATTGTAATATGTATAAAAAATTGTCCCGTCTGTGGCAAAAAGTGATTCTCAGAATCAGCTGATTCAGCCTACTAACTGAAAAGAATTAGGAAAATAATTTTGTACGTTGCTGAAAGAAATGAATGTATCAGTGGAATTATTATTATTATTCTCTAACACAAGTGTAAAACAGGTAAACAAAGGTAAATTAACATAAATGTAAAATGGGTCTACAAAGGTCAACTAGTATACTTTATATTAAAAGTAAAATCAGTCAAATCATTCACAATCACAAAACAGCTGTTTCCTGGCAATTTGTTTGTTTACCAATGTAAACTCTCTCTCTCTCTCTCTCTCTCTCTCTCTCTCTCTCTCTCTCTCTCTCTCTCTCTCTCTCTCTCTCTCTACATATCCTTTAATGAAATATGAATTACTGTATCACAGACATTAAGTTACGAAAGTTCACGATGCCTTCGCATGAGTGTGTGTATGCGTATAAGTACGTTACAATTTTTTTTTTTGCTTTGCTTAATTTATTGTACTGTTTTTATTACAAGTTTAGTTTATTCTAAGTATGGTTAGCACACTTAACAGTAAACAAGAGAATATTTCATCTCTAATCACCATAAAAATATTTAAAATGCTTATTTCATATATAGGCAAGTTTTGTTGTAATTACAAGTTTATTTTTTATTGTGTGTAGGCAAAAATGAAAAATAGTGATACCCATGTTGTACAGTAGTGTACTGCACGTACAGTATACCTAACGTATTTTGTGCCGGGTATGGGAAAGAAAAAAGAAGTTTGCTTTTTTTTGTGTCAAGTGTATTTATATGTATATTTTGGTAGAAACATGGAAAAATAAGGTGGGTAACTGGCTTTTGCATCAAGTTTCATTTGAAAGTGTGATGGATGTTGTTTATAAGCATATTTAGTGCTTACAATTGTGTTGTATTGACAAGGTAGGCTGAGTACGAGTTACCATTTCACATTTGTAGAGATTTTTAATCATGTCTGGAATTTTCCATTATCCAGCAGGCCCTATGATATGTTAATCTGGATACATGAGAGATTCCGATATTCATATTTTGAGGTTGCAAAAGGTGAGGTGTAGGTCTGCACAGGTTAACCTTGGAATTTGGGACCCAAATATGTATTTTCAGTTAAATTTAAGAATTAGTTGTTTACGTCTTTGGCACTGAGGTGCCCCCAGTCATTCACCTGTTGCTTTAGTAGGTAATAGTTAGCAGCTTGGCTCCCAGTTTATCTGCCTATCAGGCTTACATTATTGGTATTAATAAGAGGTTTGTATATAGGAAAACAAACTTGTTTAGTGTTATGTATACAGTATATGCTTTACCACTAAGGACTTACCTTATTTCCTTTGAGAATTTTTTTAACATTACTGTATAACCTTTGTTCCAGTATGACAAAATGAAGGGTAACCCTATATGCATAGATATCCCATGGTACAAGATGAAGAGCACTTAACGCGTGGAAAGATGGACGGACAGGCTACCCCTTTATTGATGCTTCATGAGACAGCTTCAAAGTTAGTTTATAGATTCTGATAGTTGTCTTACCTTAAATCAGTGTCAGTGAAGAATAACTACTGAGTATATTCGTTTTAATGAGAGCCCTATAAATCTCTTCCTTTTGGTGATGAGCATTGGTTTACTTTAAGTTATATAGTTTTTTAAGAAAAATGCTCATTGTATTCGCAAACTTGTACTTATTAACAAAATTAAATGATTTGGCTTTTATGTCATGTTCATTAAAAAAAAAATTACATTGAGAAACCTCTTATGAGCTTTTGAAAAATTGTATCTGAAATATACATTGCTAGACATTTTGATGTCCATTTCTTTTAGTGAGTGTATTAATTTTAATTTTACACAAAATCTAAAAAAAGGAAGGATGGATTCATCATGTCTGCCGGACAGCTGTGGCATGTTTTTTGACAAGAGGTGATCTCTGGATCAGCTGGGAAAAAGGACTCCAGGTATGTAATGCAATATTTGATTTTTCATTACCGAATAGAATTCAGATTTGTAAAGGTCTTTAAGAAGAAATCATAGTTTATTCATATGTTCTTTTGTAATGGAAGGGAAATGAAGAATGTAATAATGTTATCATTGCTGATAGTATATTGTAGATAGTTGTACTGTATAATGAAAAGATGTCCTTGAAATCTCTTGTAGACAGTTCAACAGTATCTGTAGCAGCCTCTTTGTAAGTGAAAAGTGTTTGACCTTAACTGACCAGTTAATTTGACTGGGTCAGGTGCTTGACATGGTAACTTATGAAGGGCTAGCCACAAGGTTGGGTCACCAGTCAGTTTGCCTTAGTTTAGAGTATGAGTTGAATATATCATGGTGATTAACTAAGTCATTTCACAGTGAGAGTAAGTCAGAAAGAGAAGAGAACCCACTGATTATTTGCCCTTGGCTACGTTGTAAACTCTACCATAAGTTTTGACTATGCTACTTTCTGAATTCTTTGGGTATGTTTGACATTACATTATATAGTATTTAAGTACTAAAAGATTTCCAGTGGCACATACTGAAAATACACAAACAGAGCACAGGTTTACCTTATAGTATTCTGGTAACTGTTGAAATGATTTTTGATGGCACAATGAAAATATGTGCAGGAGTTGTAGGTTAAGTGTATCATGTTACTGATATCAGTAATACTACTGAATGGAATGTTGTTATGTCTGTGGTTAGCAACTCGTTACCTAACTCTGTCTGTGCCAAGATTTTGGCGCGAACGTCAGTTGCCCTGTACCCACCATGGGATTAAGACACTTCTGTAATAAACCATCAACACAGGAATAGTGCCTCTTACTTACCCTGGCCATATAGTATCCTATATGGCGCAGTGACGGAATATTACCTATGCAGAATGTCGGGGTTTCGTAGAACATCGCCGAAAAGCACCCCTAGATTAATAAGACCTAGAGACACCAGAAGTGGCATCGGCAATGGTGCAACAGTGGATCTAAACACATTAGTTCAGGCATTAGGTACGGTCATACGAACAGGTGGGAATAATTCCAGCACTAGGCAGGGGGGAACAGCAAGCATATTTCCCCAAAATTGCATGTATGTGATGTCAGCGGAGGATTTTAGGCGCTGGAAAGCGATCTACGGAAGGTTGATAAAAATCAGCAAGTTTTTCCCGTGATGAGGCAGTAATGAATATCAGGCTACTATCACGAAGACAAATTGCAAAGTGCAATAGACGCCCAGTTATCCTGAGCCACTTGGAATGCCCTAGGGGTAGAGGACGCCTTTGATGCCCTGAGAAAAATAACCACGAAGACAGCGAACAGAGTGGTTGTGTGGGATGAGTTCTTCACAGGAAGACAGAGAGAAGAAACGGCAAAGGTATACATCCACAGGTGCCAGCGGGAGGCCCTCGAGTATCACGTTTGCTGCCCTAAGTGCAGAGAGGATTTGTGTGAATATGTGCTGGCAGGTAAAATTGTGAGTGGCATACGGAATCAAACGTTAAAACAGGATATTTTAGAAAACTTTGAGAAGTACAATTCTGCTAGT
This sequence comes from Macrobrachium rosenbergii, assembly GCF_040412425.1. NCBI lineage: Eukaryota > Metazoa > Arthropoda > Malacostraca > Decapoda > Palaemonidae > Macrobrachium > Macrobrachium rosenbergii. The sequence goes on along the minus strand of NC_089789.1, from coordinate 2,083,103 downwards.
GCAATCATGGCAAAGTGCGAGGCATTCAAGGAGGCAGTACAGGAATGCGTGGGCCCCACACAAAGAGGGGAGCTTGAAGAGAGTTCAACGAGGCGGGCATTGAGAGGGAGGAGGAATCAAGCATTGCCACTGGAAGAAGTAGCAGCAGTGAAGACAAATTACCAGAAAAAGAAGGAAGATGTGGCAAAATTGAGCTTTAAGGCAAGAGTGAAATGTGAGTTTTATGGGAAAAGAAATATGGTGGCAGATCAGCTGAGCAGGATGGACCAGCTTGTAGGGACTGAGTGGTCCCTGCATCAGGAGGTGGCATACAAGCTGCTAGAGGTGTGGAGCGGCCCATCAGTTCGCCTGTTTTGATTAACTGGCGTCTAGTACCATTTTTTTAAAGTTTTTGAGTTTTCCAATCAAAGTGTCTTAGTTTTTGATATGCTTAACATATCAAAATTTCCCCAAAAGATGAGCTAATTAGAAGCTCTGAATAATACTCAGATCTTTGAAGCCTAGTTTCTCAGAGTGGGGAAAAAATGGCTTACACCAATTTGTCAAACTGGGAATGAACTGACCTGTTCGCCACAGCCCAAAATGCCAAGCTAATTTGTCACAGGAGAGAGAGAGAAGATTCTGCTATGCCCCATCGGAGCCACCTGAAGAGGACAGCCTGCAAGAGATGTTCCTAAGCATGAACAGAAAGGAGGAGGAGGTTTTGAAAAACACCATATGGCTAAAGGAGATCATCAACAGAGCTTAGACCTCTGAACAAGGCAAGGAGGCCCTTCCAGGAAGGATGAAGGCCCACAATATCCGAGGGAAAGGGCCAATGGTTACCCGCTGGAAGAACCTCTCAGTCCTTCAGGCGATGAATACAGTCTATCTTGATAGCCTTTTACCTTAGAGATTGCCCGCAGGTCCCTGGCCACGTCCACCATGGCTCCTGTGGTCGTGGTCCAACAAGTGGCTAGAGGGGCATAGAACCCAAGAAGAAGGGCTCTACTCAGGGCAGTTGGCACCCTACTTTCCTGAAGGAGGAAGGTGAGGGGAAGAAACGGCCATTAGCTGGCCAGTTCTTTTCAGTGGAAACCCCCGTGGAATGGAGGTGAGTACCACGGGCAACAATCTTGTAAAGTGCATTGTTTCAGTGTAAGTGTAGGCCCCATCCTGAGGGGTGGTAGACTCAGTCCTTCCCACCTGAGGGAAAGTGAGTAGCCAGGGTAGACCCCCAGCCCAAGATGATATCCTGGCAAATTGTGGGGAGTCCAGTGGACCCAGGGCACTCCCACTTCTTAAACCTAGTAGCCGGTAGATCAGCCTCACACCTAAGGGGTGAGGCACCATTTATAAAAGGAAAGGTTTGTGTTCTAAATTTAAAATTAATTTGTATTTTTCCTAAGTCTACAAGTCAAGCCTTGTCTTTCATAAAGAACTGACCCACCTCTGCCACCCTTCTTTTTTCCTATACTACCTTTTATTTACAATTGTGATACTTTTGAGATAGGGGTGCAACCCTACAGTGACTGAGGTTGGCCAACAGAGGTCAGGGTAGGAGGCCCTAGGCCTACCTGACAATCCTGTGTTTTGTAGTCAGTGCACAGCCAAAGTGCCTGATGCACTCCAACATTACATTTATGAAAGCTGCTGTTTTTATACCTAGGAAAAATAAAAGTTACTTTTAAATTTGGTATATTTCCTCCTATAATCAAACTACTGTACCTCTTCCTTGGACTTTGCTTAAGATATGAAGATGTACACACTTAGAAATATTTATCAAAATACAGTCGACCCCCGCCTATTCGCAGTTCAGGATTTTGCGGCTTCACCTATTTGTGGATTTTTCTGTGGAACCCATCTCCAAGTTATTCACGGAAAAATTCGCCTATTCGTGGATTTTTCCATTAGAACAGTATTCCGTGGTTTTAAACTAAGTTATTTTTGTGACTACTGTAATTTACTGCACGTTAACATTTTCATAATATAAAATAATAATTAACAGTACTAATTTTCAAATATTAGTAAGTTTAATAATGTTAAGTAATAAGGTTAAAAAATAGTAGTAATAATAATACTGTACTGTAATACGTACAGTTGATGATGATGATGACCAGCTGTGGCTATACAATACCTAGAGGATACAAACACCATCCCCACCAACAGAAAAGCTGCAGAATGAAGTCTAGAGGCACAAAAGACCACATCCTGATAGACAAAATGGTAATGAAGAATAGTAAGAGAAGGAGAACCAACCTAAGCATGGCATGGATTGACTATGAGAAAGCCTTCGACATGATACGCACATGTGGCTAACAGAATGCCTGAAAATATATGGGGAAGAGGAAAACACCATCAGCTTCTTCAAATGTACAATGCACAACTGAGTACGGTACTTAGAAGCTCTGGGATAAAAATAGCTGAGGTTAACATCAGGAGATGGATCTTTCAAGGCAACTCACTGTTCCCACTACTCTTCACAGTAGCCATGATTCCCATGACAAAAGTACAGCAGAAGATGGATGTAGGGTACCAGCTCAAGAAAGCAAGCAACAGAATTAACCCTCTGATGTTCATGGACAACATCAAGCTGTATGGTAAGAGCATCAAGGAAATAGATACCCTAATAATTCAGATCGTAAGAATTGTATCTGGGGACATCAGGATGGAGCTTGGAATAGAAAAATACTCCTTGGTCAACATACAAAAAGGCAAAGTGACAAGGACTGAAGGGATAAAGCTACCAGATGGGAAGAGCATCAAACACACAGATGAGACAAGATACAAATACCCGGGAATAATAAAAGAAGAGGATATAAAACACCAAGAGATGAAGGACACGATCAGGAAAGAATATACAGTGTGCAGAGACTTAAGGCGATACTCAAGTCAAAACTCAACGCCGGAAACATGACGAAATCTATGAACATATAGGCAGTCCCAGCAATCAGGGATACAGCACAGGAATAGTGGAGTGGACGGAGGCTGAACTCCGCAGCATAAACCAGAAAACTAGGAAACACATGACAATACACAAAGCACTACACCCAAGAGTAAATACAGGCAGACTATACATAACATGAAAGGAAGGGGCGAGAGGTCTACTAAGCATAGAGGACTGCATCAGCATCAAGAGTAGAGCACTGGTGCAATATCTGAAAACCAGTGAAGACGAGTGGCTGAGAAGTGCATGGGAAGGACTGATAAAAGTAGACGAAGACCCAGAAACATACAGAGACAGGAGAATGAAAAACAGAACAGAGGAATGGCACAGCTACCAATGCACAGACAGTACATGAGACAGACTAAAGAACTGGCCAGCAGTGAAATATGGCAGTGCCTACAGATAGGAGAAACTCAAGAAGGAACAGCAGGAATGCTAAGAGCGGCACAAGATCAGGCCCTAAGAACAAGATATGTTCAAACAGCAGTGAATGGAAACATCTCACCCATATGCAGGAAGTGCAGTATGAAAGACTAGGCTATAAACCACATAGCAAGCGAATGTCCAGCGCTCGCACAGAACCAGTACAAAAAGAGGCATAATTCAGTAGCAAACACTGGAGCCTGTGCAAGAAACACCAGCTAGCTTGCAGTAATAAGTGATATGAACCTGAGGGAGTGATAGAAAACGATCAGGCAAAGATCCTCTGATACTATGGTATCAGAACAGATAGGGTGATACACGCCAATAGACCAGATTTGACGCTAATTGACAAAATCAAGAAGAAAGTATCACTCACCGATGTCGTAATACCATGGGACACCAGAATAGATGAGAAGGAACGAGAAAAAAATTGATAAGCATCAAGACCTGAAAATAGAAATAAGAAGGATATGGGATATGCCAGTGGAAATTGTACCCATAATCATAGGAACACTAGGCACTATCCCAAGATCCCTGAAAACAAACCTGGAAAACTAGATGCTGAAGTAGCTCAAGGACTCATGCAGAAGAGTGTTCTGTTAGAAACAGCTTACATAGTGAGAAAATTGATGGACCTTAAGGGCAGGATGCAACCCGAACCCCATACTATGAAAACCACCCAGTCCAATAGGATGACTGCGATAGACAATAATAATAATAATAATAATTAATAAAATAATGTTGATTAGAGACAATGATGATGAATTATTTGTGCAGTCCAATAAATGAAGATGAGGATATGACTGCACAGCAAAGCAGAGGAGTTACATCTCCTCTAAAATAGGTGCCTCTTCCCTTCTTAGGGACTTGGGGAGGCACTTTTGGCTCTTAGGGGAGGCTTTGGAGGATCCTTTTCGTCCATTTGATAAATGAGGTGATAGGCAGGTGCTGTCACTGCTTCTTCATGCTGATGAGAGTGTGATTATAGGGTGCCATTGCATCAAGGGCATGGAGTATTCCATATAATTGATCCCATGCCAAAATCGCCTCTTTCAGCTCCTTGGTCATCCTCATAAGTTGGGACAGACATTCCAAAGATAGGCCCTCATCTGAACCTGGCATGTCTTCTTCCTCCCTGGCAGACTTCATCAGTTCTTCCAAATCCTGGTCCATTAGAGGGTCAGAGTGGGCATCACTGAGGGTTCCTACTTCATCCTCGGTGATGTCATTGAAGCCTTCTCCACCAAGCATCCTTGCCAATACGACTGCCTTATCAGTGGCTAAATGCTGAATTTCTTCAGGAGAGAAGCCCCTATAATCGTGCACACTTTGGCCACAACTTACTCTAGCAAGCATTCAGGGTCTCCTTCTTCATGTCTTTCAACAAATGGTCAATGACGATCAGACGAGGCAATCATGAATTTACGCCAGTAGTCCTTCAGCGTAAATTCACTGTCATTGTCCAGTGCCTGAAGAAGGTGGTCAAGGGAGTTCTGGGTGTAGAGTGCCTTGAAGGCATGGATCGTGTCCTGGTCCATAGGCTGGAGGAGAGAGGTCGTGTTGGCAGGGAAGAACTCGAGCTGGATTCCCAGTAATAAAGATTGAGAAGGTGGCCACCAACATTATTCATAATCAGCAAAACCTTTGAACTCCATGCCCAAGTCGTTGAGGTATTGCTTAGCTTGAGAGTGGTGAAGCTTGAATGAACCAGTTAGATGTAAAGACTTTGGTGATCCAGGCCTGGGGTTGTGCATCCGAAACACAAGCAACAACCCTTTGTTCTTATTTTTGAGGGCCCTCTGGGGTTTGCAGCCTTGTAAATGAAGCTTGGTTTCAGCATGAAGCCAGCAGCATTGCCATAGATGGTAAGGGTAACCCTATCCTTCTGGGCCTTGAACACACAGAGGCTCTGGCTTTGTCCTCCATGAGGTATGTCTGGGAAGTCATCATCTTCCAGAACAAGCTTGTCTCGTCCATATTGAACACCTACTTGGATGGTAGCCTTTGTCCCTGGTGATTTTCTGAAGGTCTTGGGATATTTCACGACCCTTTCCATGTCTGCTGATGCTGCTTCCCATGCAGAGAAACATTTTGTGTTGGAACCACCTCTGAAACTGGTGGAACCACCCTTGCTGGCTTGAAAACCTTGAGGAGCTGATGATGGTCCTGCTTGTGGCTCTTCCTCCTCTTCTACTTCTTCTTCTTCTCCTCCACAGGTTTGTCGAAGCCTTCCAAGAAGTTTGCTTTCCCAACAATTGCCTTCCTCTACATCACCACCTTCCCTAACAGTTGAAAACTGCTGGTACAGTTGTCGTGCCTTCTCAAGGATGATGTTGCCGTGCCGAGGGGATGTTCCTCTTCCAGCAGTCCTTTATCCAGTATGCCAGTGCAGATTCCATCTTAACAATTGTTTTATCACGCACTGTATAAACTCTTTTTGCATTACCAAAGAAGCTAGCACTCATGGCCTTTCGTATCACCTTTTTCTCCTTGATGTAGTGTACAGTACTTTCTTCTCATGCCAAATGGCGATTGCTGCCGCATAACTGTTGCGTACTTTAACTTAACGAGAAGTTTTACCTTCTCCTCAAGCATTATATCCTTCTGGCGCTTGGACAGTTTGCCAGAAGCCTTAGTAGGAGCAGGGCGTTTAGGAGGCATCTTAGGGGCTCGATTAAAAGATATACACAAAGATTAAAAACAACACACAATGATACTCAAAGTACAGATATTAAGTGACATGGTCGAACAGCATGGGTCTACACAGTGAACTGGCAGAGATGCGGGCTCCAGTTCCATCTCTGTGAGACAGAGTCTTCGGGGGTAAAGCCAATCAGCTCCAAGGGTACAGCCAACAAGTGCTAAGGAAATGAAATGAATGGCGCTCAGATTGGCTGCTTTGCAAACAAACAGCCAATAGTGCGTTGGGTAGCATTGTGCCTTGGGTATACAGCATCCCAAGATGCATTTTCTTTCGCTAAAGCTTTATGGATTGCTTGGCTTGGGTAGAACATTTAAAAAGAAATAATTCATGTTACTGATATTTTGATGCATTTGCATTAGTATACAGTGCTCACCTTTTTAGGCAGGAATAGGTTCAGGAACCTACTGCGGAAATGCAAAAATCCCCTCTAAAAATGCATGTAACTGGCTTATAGCTGCCAAATACTTTGTACCCATTAAACTAAAGTGCTTATAACTGCCTATTTTAACATTTCACTGCTTAATTGGATAGTTCAAACAAAAGTATATCATAAATCATCGTACTACAACAATTTGATATCGTTTCAAACAAAAATACACCCAAAATCATCATCCCTAAACACCTAAAAGAACATTACATACAGTACAGTACTGTCCTACTACTGGTACTCTTGAGTAGGCTATATACACCCCTAAAACGCTTATAACTGCCTATTTTAACAGTTCATCGCCAAAGTTGACAGTTCAAACAAAAATGTACAACAGCCTATCATCCCAGAACACCCTAATATCGTTTCAAGGTCATGTTGCAATATTTAGTTTATACATATATTTTCCTGTGTTGTAAGATGATTTTGAAATTATATTTACTGTACAGGTATGTATTTTGGGTTAGTACTACTGTATAGAATATATCTAAAATATTTGGGTAGTTTAGATCGACGTGACACGCATACATACCTCCAAACAGAATGCTAGGTTTGGTAATTATGTCATGTTAGTATTTTCTTAACACGGCTACAAATACATTTATGATAATAAAAAATGTTTAAATACAGTAAGTTGTTATTAATCTTTGAAATGATATTATTTTACCCTACCCTTAAAAATATATATGAGAGAGAGAGAGAGAGAGAGAGAGAGAGAGAGAGAGAGAGAGAGAGAGAGAGAGAGAGAGAGAGAGAGAGAGAGAGAGAGAGAGAGAGAGAGAGAGAGAGAGAGAGAGAGAGAGAGAGAGAGAGAGAGAGAGAGAGAGAGAGAGAGAGAGAGAGAGAGAGAGAGAGAGAGAGAGAGAGAGAGAGAGAGAGAGAGAGAGAGAGAGAGAGAGAGATTTTTCATTGTCATTCGTAGCTACTTTATTTAACCGCCAAATGGGCAACATAATGATAATAATACAGTCAACCTTCGTTAAGATGGACTAATTAGGGGCACCAGGGTGTCCTCCTTAGCTGATGGTCCCGTTTAACTGACGATATCTATATATATACCTATAAATAGCTACAATATAAATATACTGTATTTCATTATTTTTATAAAGAATATGAATAATAAACCAATGTAGAAACTTTTGAATTAAAGCTCATGGTAGAAGATGAACAATGAAGAATAAAACATGGTAAAAATGATAGAATTCAGCTGCATATGTAGATGCCTAGGCCGAGGCATGAACGCATAATTGTTAAGTAAAAAGAAGTGGAGTCCCTAAAATGAAAAAAGTAAGATCATGAAATGTAGATTACAGGTACACAGTATGTTTCAGTGTTTGGAATTTCTCGGATTTCAGAACTGTGGGGTCAGGAGCATAATCAAACATCACTATTAAGTGGCAGAAACATTTTTTTTCCCTTTTTTCATGTTTTCATTTTAGTTGTCTGTTCATTATAGCTTATCTTTATTTATATTGATATACTGTTAAGTGAATGTGAATAAAATAGTAGGACAATTAAGACCGTCAGTTCACTAACACATTTTTTCAACAAAAATATTCCATAAAATGCAAAAATATACATGATCAAAATAATTATAATTCAGCTTGTGAATTTTAATGATAAGACTATAAAATACATTTCATCATCTCGATCTTGGAGAGGGTTGTTTTTTATTGTTGCTAAAGTCGTCATCAGTTTGCAGTCATAAGTCTGAGGACGGTCCGAATTGAATTAAAGTGATGACACATCACCACAACAGACTGTTGTGGGATTTTTCATACCACTAAATTAAAGGTAAAATTAATGTTGAATTCTTGTTTTCATGAAGAAATAATTACATAAAGCAAATTATTGAGTAATTTTTGCCATCAGCAGTCAAATAATCACGATCATGCAACGTTGATACTTAGTGCCATCATGACATATGTCTATAAATAGAACAGAAGTATGGGGCTGTCATTGGCATTCTCCATGGCAACCAGCCAGCCAATCAGGCTTTAGCAGTATTCTGTCTGAGAAAGAAAGTTTTGCTCAGAGAAGCTGATGATGACATAAGTGCGTGTGTTTTGTGTACAATCTGTAGTTTTTAATAGTGTATGTATTTTACCTATTGCATGAAGAATAGAATGAATTCTTTCTTCTTATTACTTTGAGTGCAAAATTGTTGGTTCAGAGGTTCTTCAGCAACAAAATATTTTTATTTTGCTCCACGGGATATTTACTATGCTGTGTTGACATACCTTTAAAACAAAATTCTTCTCTTTAATCTGTTGAGGATAGAATTACGCTGTTATAGAGGGGAATTGGCAGTTTTCTCTCTCACTTGTCATTTGCCACGTAAACACAAGTATTGTCTTCGTAAAGTGTACCTTTGTCATGTCTTTTCTTTCCTAAAGAACATACAAAATGTTGTACTGTAGCTACTAGTCAGGCAGCAGATAGGTAAAACTGTTAATGCTCATTGATAGGTTAAAATAAAATACTTCCAACCCTTCCAGGCAATAGCGTTTCTTAATGACGGTACGTTGATTTATGCAAAAAGTTGAATTGGGTACAAGTTAAAAGCATTTCAGTTTAGTATAGTATAAATACAGAACAGTATACAGGTATATATAAAAATAAAAATATAATGAGAAGTTTTTTATTTACCTTTGGTAAATAAAAAGAAAAACGGTACGTGACAAGTAGAGGAACAGTAACTATCTTAAATCATGGTCAAACATTACTTATTTTAAATCGGCTGACCCTCTTCAGTGTCCGTCTTGTCCAATATCTGTAATAACGGGGTCTGGTTTAACAAGGGTCGATTGTAATAATAATAATAATATACTGTAATTAAAAAAATTATGTAGTTTAATAGTAAATTATGTGAAATTTTAAACAACAAATACATATTCCCAATCTTTTCTAAAGCATGAAGTGGGGAGATTGAACCTGTCATATATGTCAAATATCTGACTGTGACGGTCAATCAGATATTTGACATATATAACAGGTCCATCCTGCCCCTCATTTCAGAGCTTTGGAAAAGATTGGGAATATGTATTTTTTGTTAAGAATTTCACATAATTTACTATTGAAATGCATAAATTTTTTTATTACAGTATATTATTATTATTATTATTTATTATTATTATTATTATTATTATTATTATTATTATTATTATAATTATTATTATTGTTTGTTTTTTATTTATTTGTTTATTTTATTTTTGTTCTATCACAGTCATCCTATTCAACTAGGTGGTTTTTATAGTGTGGTGTTCCGAGTTGCACCCTGCCTCCTTAGGAGCCCATCACTTTTCTCACTATGTGCGTTGTTTCTAGTAGCATTTTTCTGCATGAGTCCTGGAGCTACTTCAGCATCTAGTTTTTCCAGCTTCCTTTTCAGGGATCTTGGGATTATGCCTAGTGTTCCTATGATTATGGGTACAATCTCCACTGGCATATTCCATATCCTTATTTCGATTTTCAGGTCCTGATATATACCAATTTTCTCATTCTTTCTCATATACACTGGTGTCCCATGGTATTGCGACACCAGTGAGTGATACTTTCTTCTTGATTTTGTCAATCAAAATCATGTCTGGTCTATTGGCACGTATCACCCCATCTGTTCTGATACCATAGTACCAGAGGATCTTTGCCTGATTGTTTTCTATCACTCCCTCAGGTTGGTGTTCGCACCACTTATTACTGCAAGCTAGCTGGTGTTTCTTGCGCTGGCTCCAGTGGTGGGCTTTTGCTAGTGAATCATGCCTCTTTTGTACTGGTTCTGTGCAAGCGCTGGACATTCGCTTGCTATATGGTTTATAGTCTCGTCTTTCATATTGCACTTCCTGCATATGGGTGAGATGTTGTTTCCATCTGTTGTTCTTTGGATATCTGGTTCTTAGGGCCTGATCTTGTGCCACTGTTAGTATTCCTTTTGTTTCCTTCTTGAGTTCTCTCTGTAGCCATTGCCATGTTTCATAGTTGGTTGATTCTTTAGTCTGTCTCATGTACTGTCCGTGCATTGGTTTGCTGTGCCATTCCTCCTCTCTTCTGTTTTGCATTCTCCTGTCTCTGTATATTTCTGGGTCTTCGTCTACTTTTATCAGTCCTTCTTCTCGTGCACTCCTTAGCCACTCGTCTTCACTGGTTTTCAGATATTGCCCCAGTGCTCTGCCCTTGATGCTAACGCAGTCCTCTAGTTATGCTTAGTAGCCCTCTCCCCCTTCCTTTCGTGTTATGTATAGTCTGTCTGTATTTGCTCTTGAGTGTAGTGCTTTGTGTATTGTCATGTGTTTCCTAGTTTTCTGGTCTATACTGCGGAGTTCAACCTTCGTCCACTCCACTACTCCTCGCTGTATCTGATTACTGGTACTACCCATGTGTTTATGGCTTTTGTCATGTTTCTGACATTGAGTTTTGGCTTGAGTATGGCCTGCAGTCTCTGCATATATTTTTTTCCTGATCGTGTCCTTCATCTCTTGGTGTTTTATATCCTCTCCTTCCATTATTCCCAGGTATTTGTATCCTGTCTCATCTATAAGTTTTGATGCTATTCCCGTCTGGTAGCTTTGTCCCTTCAGTCCTTGTTACTTTGCCTTTTTGTATGTTGACCAAGGCGCATTTTTCTATTCCAAGCTCCATCCTGATGTCCCCAGATACAATCCTTACAGTCTGGATTAGTGTATCTATTTCTTTGATGCTCTCACCATACAGCTTGATGTCATCCATTAACATCAGATGGTTAATTCTGTTGCTTCCTTTCTTGAGTTGGTACCCCACATCCATCTTCTACAATACTTTTGTCATGGGAATCATGGCTACTACGAAGAGTAGTGGGGACAGTGAGTTGCCTTGAAAGATCCATCTCCTGATGTTAACCTGTATTTTTAACCTCTGATAGCTCTTCTTGGACAAGTCCCAGAGTTGTGGCCTACTTTAGGCCTGAGTTCCAGTTGCCGGCTGATGAATTTAGTTTATTTTGATAGAAATTCATTTCTCGATAATGCTGAGCTGGTCCTTTGCTCCTCTGCCCACATAAAATAAGCCTAATCCTTCAGGCATTCTGTTAATCAGCTCAGTGGTCTGGTGTAAAACTAAGGTATACTTAAGGAAGCTGATGGTGTTTTCCTCTTCCCCATATATTTTCAGGCATTCTATTAGCCACGTGTGCAGTACCATGTCGAAGGCTTTCTTGTAGTCAGTCCATGCCATGCCTAGGTTGGTTCTCCTTCTCTTACTATTCTTCATTACCATTTTGTCTATTAGGAGCTGGTCTTTTGTGCCCTTACACCTCCATCTGCAGCCTTTCTGTTGGTGGGGGATGGTGTTTGTGTCCTCTAGGTACAGGCAGTCCCCGGTTTACGACGGGTCCGGCTTACGACATTCCGAGGTTACGACGCTTTTCAAATATATTTATCAGAAATTATTTCCCGGTTTACGACGCATGTTCCAGGGTTACGACACGTCGTATGCCAATCTGACGGAAGAAATATGGCTCCAAAACGACAGAATAATCATAATTTGGAGGTTTTTTTGATGAAAAACTCAATAAAAATGCAATTTACATTGTTTTCAATGCACCCAAAGCATTAAATGTAAGGTTTTCTTATGGTTTTTGACGATTTTCGACGATTTTTCGGTTTACGATGATTTTCGGTTTACGACGCGGCGTAAAAACGGAACCCCCGTCGTAAACCTGGGACTGCCTGTATAGCCTTTCACTGATGATACCTGTTAGCAACTTCCACACTATTGGTAGGTTGGTGATAGGCCTGTAGTTATTTGCTATATTTCCTTTGTTCTTGTCTTTCTGTACTAATGATGTTCTCCCTGTGGTCATCCATTTGGGTGCATGGTGGTTTGTGATACAATGCTGGAGTTGTTATGCTGTTAGTGGATATAGGGCCTTGAAATTTTTGAGCCAGTATCCATGGACTTCATCGGGACCTGGGGCTTTCCCGTTGGGCATTTTCTTTAGTTGGTCTGACTGCGTCTGTCGTGATCTCTGTGAATCTTTGTTTTATTCTTCCCATTTCTTCTGCCTTGACTTCCTGAAGCCATGTTGCATGTTTGTTGTGTGATACCGGATTGCTCCATATGTTTTCCCAGTGTCTCTTACTTGGTTCGGCATCAGGAATTTCTTGGTGGTTGTCTTCCCCTCTTAGTTGGCTCTGTAGTTTTTTCTGGTTGGTTCCAAAGAGTTTGTTCTGTTGGTTTCCTTTATTCCTGTTCATGTACCATTGGATCTTATGTGCTTTGGCTTTAAGCCTCTGTTTTATGTCTTCTGTTGTGTTGTATAGTCCTTTCTCCTATACTTTGTATTTCTCATTCAGTTCCTCTCTTGTTTTCTTGTTTCTTAGCCTCTTTCCTGCCATCTCTTTCAGTTTACTCGAGTCAAATCTTTTCCAAGGCGGTTGCTGTTTTGGTTTCTGTTGGGTTGGTTGTGATGGTCATGTTGGTGTTTGCATCCCCATGAGTTCTACTATGAGTCTTGCTCCTGCATATGCCAGACTATTTGTTTCTGTAATGCAAGTGGTGTGTATTAGTCTCATTATTTCATTAACTTCACTTGTTTTCTCCCTTAGTTTCCCTGTGTTGTAGGTTTTCATGGAGGGGATCTTTGTTCTTTCTGTATCTGGCTCCATCCATTGTCTGATCTTTTCTAACCATTCAGATCTCTCTGTTACATCCTCGGTGTTTCCTCGTGTTGTTGTTGTTTGGTAGCCCATCATTCCTGTCGTTTTCTGTGTCTCGTCTCTTAGTTTGTCTTCTTGTCCTTCGTTGCTGGGTGTTATTTCTCTTTCCAGTTCCTCTCTTTCTGTTATGGAGAGCCAGTTCTTTTCTTTATGTTCCTTACTTGGCCCACTAGCCTCTGTTCTGTTTGAGAGGTGTTATTTCTCTCATTCCAGATGTTGACCAGTATTCTTCTGTATCCTCTTTCTGTCTGGTTGCTTCTGATGCATCACCTCCATATTTCCTTACTTTCTTCTCTCGTCCATTTCCTCTTCTGGTTTGCCTCTTTAGCTCCAGTCTCTGGTTGCTGGTTACTGTCGTTAAGGTGGTCAGTTGTTGAATGACGACCTCCAAGTGCCTGACCGTTGTTGAGTTTTGCTATGTAACCCATAGCTGGACCCTACCCCATCGGGAATAGGTACTCATTTACAGCTGAGTAGACTGAGGAAATTATGGTAAAGATCCTTTCCCAAGGAATCAACGCCCAGGAGAGTGGTCACCCATCCAACGACTGACCAGCCCCAATGTTGCTTAACCAGCCCATCGATGAGCTAAACCACTCTGTCACGGCGCCCCTTTATTATTATTGTTGTTATTATTGTTATTATTATTATTATTATTATTTGGAAATTAGTACGTATTATTAGGTAAATCATTTATTTATCATACAAACATGGTTATTCCTCACCATCTCCCATAAATTTATTAAAAAATTCTTGTGCCGTCATTCTCTCTCTCTCTCTCTCTCTCTCTCTCTCTCTCTCTCTCTCTCTCTCTCTCTCTCTCTCTCTCTCTCTCTTTGGTATTCATATATTTTAATGAAAAAAATACAGTAATTAGTGAATACACAGTGTTGCTCTACAACAGAAAGTGAGTTAGCGATAATTTTAGAGTTACAGCCCAAAGAAAATCCAGAAATTAGTGAAATTGCCTCCATGGACAAGTGAATGGTGTGTGAAGCTGCTCAAACTGAAACTGACAAAATCATATGTAAATTAGATATTCCTATTAATGGTTCCCAAAGGTAATTCATAAGTAAACAGAGCACCAAGATTTGTCTTCCTAACTTATGGAATTTCTAAACATTTCTTTAATATTTACCAATTATATTCTTTTCATTACAGACAGAATTACTTTTCTCTTGTGTCTCATGTCGTTTTAATGTTTCTTTCTTCCCAAAGGTTTTCTTGAAATATTTGATAGATGCTGATTGGTCTGTGTCTGCCGGAAACTGGATGTGGGTGAGCTCATCGGCTTTTGAACGACAGCTAGACTGTTCCACTTGCATTTGCCCTGTTAATTATGGAAGGAGAGTAGAACCAACAGGAGACTACATAAGGTAAAATTATTACAATTTTTCCCTGAAGTATTTAAAAAATAGGAGATTGTTCTCAAAACAAAATCTCTCATTAATTCAAACATACATGTTTACATATTATGCTCCCTCCTGCTCTCAGCAGCTTCTCAGACACATTCCAAAAAAAAAAAAAATTGAAAAGAACTCTTCATCTGGAAGGTATCCTTTTGGTTAGTGCCTCTGGTGGTAGTAGTGGCAGTTGACTCATTTCCTGTCTTGGCCACACTTACTGCAAATGTTGGATGGAGAGGATGGGCAATTTTTATTATGTAAACTGATGGGTTTGTATTCAGAATCAGATTTTGTTGCAGAAAAATTGTGTAACACAACCCCATCAATTTACATTTTCTTGAGTAGCGATTTAGGTGGGAAGGACTTTGTTTCAAGAAAATAATTGAGCCAGGATGCAGATTTAGGAAATGTTCTAGAGTTAGTGAGGACAGGAAATTAGGATGTCTTCATACTAGCAAGGGATCAAGAGTAGAACTATAACCTTGTAGTGCAGCAGTGCTAGATATTTTTAAAGATGTCGGAGAATGAAAATGAAAGTAAGTTATAATGACCTCATGAACAAGGCTTGGGAGCCAATACCCAAACAAGAAGAAGCTGAGGTTGTGTGTTTTGAGAATGATTGGGAGCTGATTGTGGACATCACAAGGCTTGTCAGCGTAGAAAAAAACATTACACTAGCACCTCAACTTTACACCAGCACCTCAACTTACCATTATTGAATGCACTGTCAAGTCTGGCAAAAAAAAAAAAATTGTATACTTGTGTTCTTACTTTTGCACATGAAGTATGCGTGGTTATTGTCTCTCATATGTTAAAGGTTCCAAACACATTGTACAGTGTAGTTTTGAATTAATGC
Organism: Macrobrachium rosenbergii; assembly: GCF_040412425.1. Lineage (NCBI taxonomy): Eukaryota > Metazoa > Arthropoda > Malacostraca > Decapoda > Palaemonidae > Macrobrachium > Macrobrachium rosenbergii. The sequence continues at coordinate 2,067,672 of NC_089789.1, read as the reverse complement.
CTAAAAAGTAATTGTTTATAAGGGAATACAAACACTCGACCTTTCATATATGGGCTCCTCCTTCTGCATATGTGCTTGTGGCTTTTTACTGACTGAGAAATTAAAAGAATAATGCAGGCAGGCCTAGGGCATAATGCCCTTGTCTCACCAATACACTTGCCATTGTTTTTTTGGGTGTGCTTGCGTAGGTTTGTCACCATTTGTGGTATGTCGACCCCCATGTTTGCGGGACTTACGTTCCACAACCACCAGTGAATGCCGAAAATCTGTGATATATTGGAACTTCCCTCTAAAAAGGCTTATAACTGCCTGTTGTAATAGTTCAAACACCAAATATACTTTAAACTATCATCCTCAAACACTTTAATATTTTAATATTTCAATATCACTTTAATATTTGAATATCATTTCAGTATCACTTTAATATTTCAATATCACTTTAATATCATTTCAGTATCATTTGTGAGCCATAGCGTAGCTGTAGGTGCTACAACGAGGTGAGAAACTGGCTTAGGAGCTGTAGCCACCGGGAGGGTTCACTATAAGGAGGGGAGAAAACCGGTTTACAGTATTACCAGCGCAAAGCTTGAGAACCTGTTTCTTTCCACAGGCTTACATAAGTCTCTCTTTCTCTGTCTCAGAGTTAAGAAATATTTAAATATGCATTGAGAAAAAATACATTTGATTGATATTTTGCTGTCTTTACGTTAATATTATTTGAGAATTAGTGAATAGTCTTTTATAAAAATAAATGTATTTAGTCACGAAATAACCTGAAAATACAGTAATCAGTGGTTATTGCTCTATGAAAAATCCGTGATTTATTGAAAAATACGTTCCACAGAAAAATCCGCGGACAACTGAATCCTTGAATGCTGAACCACAAATAAGTGGGGTCCACTGTACTGTATCTGCATATGGTCTGCGATTCTTGTAGAGGAAATAAATTTCATGAGATCCTTGCACTGGGAACATGTGGGTTGACAATTGCTACAACAGAATCTGTGCAAGGAGAGGATGAGAAAGCAGAAGTAAAGAGCTTCTTCCAGCAGGCATCAGATGCTTTAGCCTTTTGCTCCTTCCTGACTCTTGTCGTTTGACCTGCTCGGATGAAGCATAGAATTTTCCTTGTCATGAATAAATATTATGGTTTCGTTGAGAATGTAGCAGCTTCTAAATAGGTTCATTAGTGGCTGTGTCATTCTCCAGTTAATTTGCTCATAAAATTTGCCTTTATGGTCTGTAAGACTTAGTCACTTAGAAGTTCCTAAAATAGTTTGACCTTCCATAGATAAGGGGATCCTTCTGTTGCAGCCCTTTTCCTGCAGAGGAAGAAATAACTTGTATTTTTTTTTTCCTCTGAGTGTGACAGGCTTTGGTTCATGATGTGACCAGGCCTGTGGATGAGGCGAGTATCGACAACAAAAGAAGGGTATGGGAGCTGGTAGTACTCTCTGTTTTCAGTTTTTACTTTGCTGTCTACCTCCACCTTGACCCCACTCTTTCCCCATGCTGCAGGCAAAGAGAAGGGGAAATCTAACGCTACATTTGAAGTATAGATAGGCTTCTTTCCACCCATTCTGTTGCCTTGGGGAAGGGCGTGGAAGCAAGGTTACTGTTGGTGATCAGCTTTTCCTAGGTAGGGTTGGCACTAAATACCATCCACCCAGACTTGATTTCTGCCCCCCTTTTAGTAAGTTGCCTAGCTTCGTTGAGTCGAGTTTTGGCATGTTAGCCTTATGCTGGAGACATTTTCCCCTCACTTTCCCCTCACTGCTACTCTTCAGAGATGCATAGAGATGAGGTGTGCCACCTGTTCAGGTGTCTCATTCATCACCTGTTTGTATGGTCTATGGATTGGCTTAATCTGTTGCAGTGACCTGCTTGTGTTCTTTGGCCTTCCAAAGTCAGATGTATGTGGTAACAGAACACCTACACCCTTTGCACTGCATCATTCAGGATAGGATCGCAGGATGCAATGGCTGTAACCATTGCATCCTGTGATCCTGTCCTGAATGATGCCCTAACGAAGAGGGCGAAACTAGTCGACATTCAACGAGAACTACCTCCTACACATCACGAAAAACACAGGATATGAATATTGGTCAATTGCTTGCAACCATTCCAGCGCAAGAAAAACAATTAATGAGACGAATTGAGCGTTTGCTTTATAAAATAAATGCTGTTGAAACTGCCATTTTGTTTAACAAAACGTGTATAAAGAAGGTCTTTTTCATAATAATAATAATAATAATAATAATGACAGATTCTCGAGATGATACTTAATTGAAAAAATAGAGAATAAGGCATTTAAGGGACAGACGCCTCATTATTCCACTTTTCCCAGAATTTAGATCTTCTTGCCTCACTGCTTAGGATGCTTTGTATGAGCAAATTGCTGCTGTTTCTCAGGCGGGTGATCAGACTGGACATTGTTCACCTCACAATGATTTTCAAATTAGCCAGGCGGTTTCTATGATAATTTGTGTGGCTGAGTGATAGCAAGGAGCGTTTGTGAGGCGTCTCAGAATGTCTTTGTGAACAACAGTGATATGTTTCATGGTCTCTTGGGTATAGTTCGCCCAAAGGGAACACCCATATGTACTGTAGCAGTACGAAAGCGAAGAGCAGCAGTTTAGTTTCTCGGTGACAGAAGGCAAACCTCCTTGCAATCATGTTGCCAGTTGCACATAGTTTATGACGCCTCTGTTCTATGTCTGCTGTATCTTTTAGGTCATCTGTGATAATGTGGCCCAAATATGGAAATTCATGCACGAATTCCAGACGATGATTTCTGAGGAAAATTATGGTTCTGCAATATGCTTAAGCGATCTCGGGAGCAGCGACATACACTTGGTTTGGTTTCGTTGTATAGGATATCAAATTCCTCAGCATATTGGCAGCAGGTGTCAATGAGTCGCTGGAGACCTTGCACTGATGGGGAGATCAGAACCATATCATCAGCGTAACAGAGGTTGTTTATTGTTGTTTTGTTGATAGTGCATCCGATTGGGAGTGAGTTCTGTTTGACATTCAGGGCATCTGTGTGTGTGTGAAACAGGTATGGAGAGAAAATACCCCCTTGCAGGAGCCCGTTTAGGGAGATGAAGGTGTACAACAGATGCGTTACCCCATTTGACGCAGAATTGCTGTGTGGAGAACCAACAACATGAGATGCCAATTAGATATACAGTAGAGGTATTCCTCGTTTGTGCAGCTTCAGGAAGAGCTTCAGGTAGTTTACTCTGTCAAATGCTTTTCTCACATCTACAAAACATAGGAAAACAGAAGAAGCTGATGATAGGTGATAGTTCAGCAATTCTTTCAGGATGTAGATGCAGGTGTCGGTTGAGTGGTTTGCTTTAAAGCCAAACTGGTTGTAAGTAGTGTGTAGAATGGGGAGAAGTTTCACTAGAAGAACAGACTTAAGTATCTTCGACGCAGCTGTAGCAATTGCAATCGGGCAATAATTGCCAGGGTCAGCTATATCCTTTAACTTATTTTTTTATTAATGGTATTAAGTGAACTAAGAGTAGGGAGTCTGGGAGAAACTGGTGAATTATGCACGCATTGAATAGAGCAGCTAGCAAAATGTAAATTATCAGATGGCAGAATTTGAAAGCTTCAGCAGGCAGACCATCGCAGCCGGGCAATTTATTATTAGGTAGGTTGTTTATGGCATCGCTGACATTACCTGGTGTAATACGATTGGCGAAACGAAACTGAATATTACCAGTAAGGAGGTTATTTACATCCCTACAGGAGTCTTGATCATTTATGCAACTCAGGATAGTGCTGAAGTGATCGCCCCACATTCTTGCAGTAGCCTTGTCACCAACTGCTTCTCCTACTTTCTGTGATAGCTTTTTAGTTTTGGGATTTAGGGATTGAATGTCCTTCCAAAGAGGGGGGTTAATCACCAGATTCTAATTTTCTAGACCTTGCATTAGCTCTTAGTTGCATTTCATTCAGTCTGCAATGCTTAAGGGCAAGTTTGCTCTGTGCTCTCGCCTGTCTCATTAGCAGTGCAAAAGTGTCATTCCCTTGGGCTATCATTTTGCTTCCACAGTAGAAACATTTCTTGTGAATTTGTGTAAAGATCTTTAACCAAGTCACTCCATCCAGGTATATTACGAGAGTTGCCTTGACGAGATCTAAAGGTATCCCTGCCGGAGGCAAGCATAGTGGAAATTATATTTGAATAGAATTTTTTCAGATCTCTCCTGTGATGATCGTTTCTACATTTTGGGTTAGTGCACGATAATGCGTCTGCCGTTTGAGCTATTGACGCAGCCTGTTTCTGTGGTTTTCCTAAAGGATCTGGTTTTCTGTTGGTCTTTAAAATCCCAGTTAACAGCGGGTGGGTGATCAGTTAGGGGGTTCACGGTAGGGAGGGATGGAGTACTGAGTGGCACCTGTGAGGGGATGTGATCATAGCCCACTGCAAGATCGCAGCAAATGTTGCATGTCACAATGGAATCATGTAGTTGAGGGGACATGATGCAGTGGCCCAGCCAGGAGGTTGTAACTGTGCCCGTTCTGTTTTGTACATAGGTATAGGAGGAGGGAGGGAGGAGCATTACATCACTAATTCGGAGAGGGTGATTTTGACAGAAGTGAGAAAGTTCGTTATAAATTTTGTGGGGTGAGAATTAGGTCCCCAATTATACAAATATGATCAGCAGTAGAATGGTGAATAATGCTGTGTAACTCACCTAGGATCATGCAGTATTGAAGCCCCAGCAATCTATCCTCCTATAGATCAACACATTCACCACATTGTCTAGTGATTTGTGCCACAGGAAGGAAAGGCCCCCTTTCGGGCAACTGGCTACGATGTGATCTGTAACTTGCATTGATGAGGTCGAGAAAGCTCCGAAGTCTTCATGCACTGAATCACAGATGGCAAGGTCATGAGGCCAGAGCAGCGTTTCTTGTAGTGCAATGATGCCTTTGAAGTTTTTGCAGAACATGTTTAAGGGAGGAATGTTCTGCCTGAGGCCATAAATATTCCAAGAAATTATATCTAGTGTATCCATGGCAATTCACAAAGATGGGAAATGAATGAGTTGATCATTTGGGTGGATGGGGGTTGGCCAGCGTGTGTTGGTATTCACTCCGCTTCGGAGGATGGCTGGCACTTGTGGTAGAAGGCAAGTCTGCGCCTGAACCCCTACTTGGGGTGTCAGTAAGATCCCCTGGGATGGGGGTTGGTCCTAGCTTAGGTTATATCTTGAGACTTTTATATTAGGACCGAAATTCTGCCTTTAAGAACACCGAGGTGTTGAAATAGGCAGGTAATCCCTGTAGGCCACTTTATGTATAATTTTGCATGGGAGTTCGTGGGAGATAAGAGGGTCGGAGCCCGTGAGAAATTTGACACTCTACTATGGTGTCTAGCTTCACCGACAAGCGTAAATTGTGAATCACAATATGACACCTCTTCTCAGGTTTCGGGCAAGGTGATTCACAAATGTTGGGCTTCGGTCCAGTGGACAGTTGAGATGTTCTTTTCCTTTTTCTACTTGTTTGTGTCTGCCAGCCCCCAATCCCCTCATGATCAATCACATCTTCATCCATGAGGGGGGTTGGGGGTTGAGAGATAGGGTCGGAAGACTCACGAGGGCTGGTGATCATTGCTGAAGGTCTGTCTTCCACCGGAGGCACTGGGGAGGGAGAGGAGGTTAGGGGTTTGTTGGTCCTGTCTGATAGGCCTACAGGTGATGTAGGCGCTTCAACCGAAGGAGAGAGGGCAGTTCCCTCATCGGAGGGTATGGCCACCTCGACTTCGCGTCGCACCCTCACTTCTCTCGTGTTTTTGGGAGGCGAAGAAATAATAGGTGCCTCAATCAGAGGAGTCTGGTGGCTTGCTGTGCAATTGTCTAATGATTCCTGCACTCCTTTGATTGCATCCCAGATCTGTGAAAGATTGTTATTTGTTTCCACAGTTTTAAGACTGTCGAATGATTCCTGTAATCCTTTGATCACATCCCAGATCTGTGAAAATTTGTCTTGTGCTTCCTCAATTTTTTCAGAGGTTTTGTCAATTTTTCCTGAGAGGGATTTTGCTTTTAGAAAGGCATTTTCTGTCGTATGGTACACTGCAAGTAGGCTTAGATCAGCAGGCGCCTCTGAAGGCAGATTGTAAGGGTTATCGGCGTAGATTTCCACCAAGCAGGTCCTTAGCCACTTAGTGATATATGATACTTTCTTGAGAGAGGATAAGCTTTTTGTGAGTTGCTACTGGAGAATGGTATCTGGTATCAGGTCTTTGCATTTCCTATATGCAGCGTTAATTTCCTCAATGGAGAAGGCTGCACTGACCGATTATAGTAGACTCAAAATCAGAATGGTTCGATTGGTATTGTATAAAATAAAGACAATTGTTCACGAGCACAGAACTTGTGTGTGGGGCACAGATATCGTTAGGTGCCAGGGTTCCTGGCACAACAGTTGGAGGTTAGTCAGATAACATTTTTGTGGTAAAGGGAGAGCTAAGCACTAACACATACACAGTACTCTATTACCCATTTCCCAGGGCCAATGACATAGCTAATGTTTCTAGTATCAGAAGCTAAAATTTGAAACTCGCAGTAGCGATTTCTGTTTTTGGTGTAGGTGTCTAGCCTCGCCCACTTTCCTCGGGGAAGAAGAGGAACAGCTGAGCAAATAGTTTCAATTTGTTTCTGCCAGCTTCCAACATAGGTTGTGAGCAGCAGCTGAATTTGTATTACTCATACTTTGCTCTTTTTAGTTGTTCCTCAAATTGGTGAAGTATTCTTTGATTTTGGTAGCCTTTCGGCAATATCTAGATAGGGGTTTAACATTAAAACCTTAGTATTCACAACTTTTGACTACTTAATTGTAATGTGGTATTTAGTTATTGATTTGCTGTGATGATGTCAGATGCTAGTACTTCTTCCACTCAATATTGCAGCAAAGGCTGTAATACAAGGTTAACCTCTGCTAGGTGCGATTCTCACACGTTGTGCACATCTTGCAGGGGTCAGATTTGTTCAGTAGAGAATACATGTATAGAATGTGAGGGGTGGGATCCTAAACAGTGGAAGATTTTGACTTTTCATCTTTCAAAAGTTGAGAGGGATAGAAAGAGAAAAGCAACAATTAAACATGACAAGACCTTAGCTAGTCAGGAATCTTCTAGGTCTTCTGTGGAAGTTCCTATTGTTTTTTTTGAATGCTAATTCTAATATCCCCTCCTCTTCAGTACCACCTGATCTTTTACCCAGCTCTCTCGCTTCCGACCCCAATGCCATTGCCAGTCTGGAGTCAAAATTTGATTGTAAATTTGAGCTATTAGTGAATACAGTGGTCCAATTAAGGGCATCAGTGCGTTCCTTGATGGAACAGAAATCAAGTGATAAGAGTGAAGTGTTAGTGGAGGAGCTGGCTGCCTGTCCCACCGATTCTCCTAGGTGAAGGTCCTCTCATACTTCCCTAAACCTGGGAGAAGCCATACCGAGGCCCAAGGGAGGTCGGTTTGGTCTGCCCATGGGTAGTCGGCCCCTATGTCACACCTGTTGCAAAATCCCAGGTGGTAACAGTGTGTGACAGTCATTGGAAAGGCGCTTTTTCACAGGCTCACCACCGCCTTTTTTCCAGTTCAGAGGCTTCCAGCCCTGAACAAAACCACCAATGGTGCTTCAGTGATGTGTCCAGACCACTGAAAAGGTCTGTGTTGGAGGTGCATTGCTCATTTAAGTTCCATGCAAGAAGGCGAAGGAGTCTCTTCTGTCATGCAGTTTCTGGGATAGCCGGGAATGTTTTCTCCCGATCAACCCAACGTTCGCCGACGCAGGCGCCCATCTGCACCAGATAGCGCAGCTGCAGCTGCAGAAGCTGCAGAAGCAATCTCGAGATGCAGATGCCAATCTTCCTGCAACATTCACCAGAATAAGGGGTCCATTTTCCACACTTGGTGCAGAAAGATTGAAGTCTCTTCTACTCAGGTCACTCTGACTGAAATCGCAGATTTTTTATTGTACCTTAGATCCTCCAGAGGCTTGGCCCCTTCGACTATAGAGGGCTACAGGGCTATGCTTAGCTCAGTCTTCAGGCACAGAGGCCTTGACTTATCCTCTAATCAAGACATTTTTGATTTAATAAAATCTTTTGAGACTAATAAGCAGAAGGTAACAGAACCGGTATCCTGGAACTTAGACGTGGTCTTAAAACGGTTGCCTCTTCCTCTTTTCGAGGCTATCAGCTCTTCTTTGCTCAGCGATCCAACTAAGAAGACCCTCCTTTGGTGGCTTTGGCGACAGCTAAGAGCGTTAGTGAGCTACAAGCACTCGATAGAAGGATCGGTTTCTCTGGAGGAGACGTGATTTGTTCTCATACACTGGGATTTCTCAAAGAATGAGAATCCTTTCATGCCCTGGCCTTGTTCAAGGTAAGAAATCTGAGTGAAAGTCTAGGATCTGAGGAGGAAGAAAGAGTTCTTTGCCCTGTAAGGGCATTAAAGTTTTACCTGAAGAGAACAGAGAAGTTAAGTGGGCCCTGTAGTAATTTGTGGACTTCAGTTAAGGATCCTTCACGTCCTCTTACAAAAAATGCGATATCCTTTTTCTTAAGAGAACTCATTAAGGAAGCCCACTCTCATGTGGGAGAAGAGCTTTTACCTTCTCTGAAGGTTAAGGCACGTGAAATAAGGGGCAGTGGCTAAGTCTTTAGTTTTTAAAAATATTATTTCTCTTTCAGATATTTTCCATTTTGCATTTCACTATTTATTGGATGTGGAAACAGTTTTTAATGAATGCAGTACCTGGGGTCTTTATTGGTGGCTGGCATGGTGTTGGGGGAGGGAAAGTAGGAAGTGTACTGGGATACCCTCCAGTTTTTAATGGTTTGGGAATGGCGTTTTTAATATTTTGGTGTAGGTAAAAGTGTTGTTATCTGGTTGTCTTGTGTTAGCACTGTGCCCTGGGCAGGGACAATTTTCTGTAACTTACTAGTGTTCGTTGGTCTCCTTCACTGTAAGTCTCCCACTGATGTAGTAGGCACCCAAGGGCCATACATACCCCTCGCCTCTGCTGAGTGAGATGAGTGCCAACCAGAGGCAGTATCTTCCTGCAGCAGCTCTCTCACCAGGTAAGGAAACAACAAGCATTGTCCCAATGCTAGCAAATTTTCTGTTTTCAAATTCATTACTGTATACAATGTTTTGGGGGTAGAGTAGTCCATGTATCCCACCTCCTGTCAGTGTGAAATCAGCTATGTAATTACTTGGTAAGTCACTTACATAAAAATTACATTTTTATAATAAAATAATGTTTTATTATACTTACCAAGTAATTACAGAGTGGGAGCCCACCCTCTTCCCCTCAGATGGACATAATGGCACAAACAAATTGAAACTGTTTGCTCAATTGTTCCTCTTCTTCCCCGAAAGTGGGCGGGGCTAGACACCTACACTAAAAACAAAAGAATCGCTACCTTGAGTTTCAGATGTTAGCTGCTGATACTAGAAACAATAGCTGTGCAATTACTCTGCAAGTATATATAAAACTTGATTTTATTATAAAAATGTCATTTTTATCTAAAAAGGTACATGAATTCTTCATCTTGTTGCTGCTCCATCAGTAAGTGAAGGGTACTTTTTCCCTTCCTAGGCAGCTTTCCATGTTTCACTATTACTGTGTTGAATATGAAGTAATACAGCAATGTGAACAAATTATACATTAAATAAAAGTTACTGTATACTGTTCTGAGTAGCAGCTTGTGACCTACTGAGAGAGACAAAGTATTATGGGCCTAATAACTAGCAAGAGGCACATACTGTATAAGCAACTGACCATTTCATTGCACAATGCAGATGGATACTAATCCTTGTTGTGAATGTTACTTTCACCCTCTATATTAGTGGATGAATATAAGTAGGGCAGGCTTTACATATACAACAATTTTTAAAAGTTTGAACATTTCATAGGGGAGTGCCCTCATCCCTTGTGCTCTGACAAACACATCTCTTTGCCTAAAAAGTGAATGTGACAGGTTGTGAGGAAAAGTGAATGTGACAGGTTGTGAGGAAAAGTGAATGTGACAGGTTGTGAGGAAAAGTGAATGTGACAGGTTGTGAGGGAGGTGGCTTTCTCTTCGTTTCAGAACATCAACCAACATTTCTGGTAACTAGTAACTACTTATTATTACAACTGTCATGTACAGTTGACTAAGCATAGAGTCTTTACGCAAAAATAGATGGTTTGTATATAAGAAACATTTCAGTTTTTTCAAAAACAATTTATGTACATGATGTAATCTTTTGATTATGAGGATTCTAGATAAAGTATGTGCAGTGAGGTTTTAGACATTTCCTGTAGTTTATTTTCATTTAACAAAAACTTACCCATAAAAATAAATATTGAATAACAAAATGTGCCTCATCCATGTGTTTAAAATATAACTCAGATATCAAAAATATTGTATGAAAATTAGTTTTTCAAAAAATACCTAATTCTAATTTGTTAGAAACTTTATTTCCTTTTATGTTCTTATCCCTTCTGGCTTGAGAAATGAATAATACAGTAATGTGTTTCTGCCAGAAAATGGTTGTATAAAAATAAATGCACACCTCTTTGTAAGGTTCCACGAAAGCACTGTCTGTCATTGCAATAAATATAGGCATTGGTATCATATTTCACTTGCCTGGGAAGAGTTGAAGCTTTATAAAATAACTCTGGATGGGATTAATATTTTACCCTTGAAGTCTGGCAAATTGAGTTATTGAGTTGCACTTTAAGTAATGCTCTTGCTTTATTTTAGGCGTTATGTGCCGGAGCTAGCAAACTTCCCTCAAGAATACATATTTGAGCCTTGGTTGGCTCCATTAGAAGTACAGAAGAAACACAACTGTATCATCGGTAAAGACTATCCGGAACGTGTTGTTATTCATGAAGTAGCCTCAAAGGAGAATCGAAAGGCAAGTTGCTGTATACCCTTATATAATTAGATCCATGTGATTTTGTAACAGTGCAGTGTAGTTATTACAGTACAGTATTTACTTTTGTCACAGTGAAGGGCACTGCATAAGTATATTTTGACCAGTTTTTCCAAGGTGAGCGGGTGAGTCTACTAGATAGTTTTGTTCTTTATTGGATGTTTTTTATTTTTACTTTTGCTAATATTTAGTAAAACATAGAGAGTGCTTTATTACCTCCTAAAATACATAAAGTATTTTACAGATGATAAAGCAGATCCTTCCTTGTTTCACCTGGCCAAAGCATAGTTCCCTTGTGTCACTTGCACATTCAAAATTGTGATTTCATTACAGTTTCATTTTGTCTGTTGTGCTCATATACAGCACAGTATTGTCATCATGCAGTATGGGTTGATATTTTTATGCTTTAATGATGTATGTGTGTGTGTGTGTGTGCTAACTGTTCTGTTAAACACAACTCAGTGAAAAAAGCCACCAGAGGCAAGACATCTCGCCAAAGGCTGGCCGTACATATGACAAAATTTAGGCAAAGCAAATGAGGAAGACACAAAGTTTGGAAAATGGCATCAGGCCTAAACAGAAAACATAAAGGTGTGAACACACAGCCAAGAGCTCATTAGGCAGAAGATAGGTGAGACCAGAGTTAAAGTTTGAACAAAGAAAACTTACTACTGCCAAGGAGCTTGAAAGAAGACAAGGAGTGGCTCGCCCACACAAATGGCTGAAGACACAAGGCAAAAAGGCTTCTCTATGCAAAGGAGATTAAGAAGTTGATCAACAGAAACAGAAGCTGGTGTAATCAGGAGACAAGGATATCATTGCCATTGATCTCAGGACCATGGCTTTTGTAAGGTGTGCAGTTGTGGAATCATCAGATCTCTTTAAATCAGGTGCATAGTTTTTATTGTCTGTTCCCTCACATTTATTTACTTATCACCTTTCCCCCTAACTTGTTTGTCTACAGGCTGATTTCCCTCTGGAGCCCTCTTGGGTTTATAGCCTGCTGATTCCGTCCCCAAGGGTTTTCAGCTGAAGACATAGAGACAGAAAGAGAGAAAGATGGGATGATGGGTGCAGTTGTTTGGTTGCCAGCTGATTTGGCACCAGACTTTTGAGTGCAAGCAATTTGGGTCAGACAGAAAAATGTCAATTGGACATTCTGGTGTATGATGATTCATGATAAGTTCAATTGGCCGAATTTGGGGGTACATATATTCACTATAATGCTTAGTTTTCGTGTAGCATTTAAAGTTCCATGAAACCCACCCCCTGAAAGTAGGGCAGTTCTTGATAAATTCAAGGATGGGAGGGGGGAATTTTTCTTTGAAATAAGCTTTCTACATTGTTTCTTTAAGTGCACTTATTATGCACGCTGACTTAACTAGCTTAAGATGTCTGTCAGACATTCATTAATAACCGTTGTTTTACAATTGTTTTCATAAGTGCAGCCTCTTAACTGTGCAGCAGAATTTTCATGTGAATGGCTGTCCAGCCCCCTTGCTATCTCTCCAGCTTTGGTATGCAGCCTTGCTTTTTTCACAATGTCAAAATTTCAGTTCACTATCAATTTTACTTGTACATTCAAAAACAGAGGAATCTATTATTTGCAGGTTTTTCTGTACCACATTTCAATAATGCTTCCTCAGCCATCAGTTAAGGATAAATTGGTGTATTAGCCAAAAAATATAAAAGGATGGCAATTGAATGCAGCACACCGCCAGCAAACTAAACTGAGACTCATGAGTAATGAAATTAAGTAATTGAATAGCTGAGTAGTTGGGTAGCGGTGAGGTGTATAGGTTAGCTATTTTACGTATCTGCTGTTGAATTTAAATTCAGCCATATTAAAGTGCTAGTTTTCTATTTACAAATTTGTGTTTAACAGTTCCCAAACTTAATTTAGAGACACATTGTATTTAATGTTCCCATAAAGATGCCTGATAGTAAATTGATAATATCTTACTGTATTTGTTTACAACTTAACAATTTCTTAATGTATCATACAATTTTAAACTTCCTGTTTACAAAAGTGTCACAGCATCAACATCCTGAATGAAGAATATAAAAAGTAAACTTTGTGATACAGTGCTCCTCCACTGTTTTGTGGGGATAGGTTCCAGAACCCACTGCGGAAATGCAAAATCTGCAGAAATTCAAAATCCCCTCAAAAAATGCTTATAACTGCCAAACACCCTGTACTCTGTAAACTAAAATGCTTATAACTCTCTCTCTTAAAAGTTCACTGCTTAATCTAGTAGTTCAATAAAAAATATACCTTAAAGTATCATACTAAAACAATTTAATATCAATGCAAACAACAGTAAGTAAAGCCCCCCTATTCGCGTTCTCACGATTCGTGGACTCACGTATTCACAGATTTCTCTTTGGAACATATCTACCCATTATTTGCGGAAATTTGCCCATTTTATGTATTTTTTCACTGAGAAATATTCCTAAATATTGGATTTTCATCTCATTTTCATGACTAAATGCACTTTTTGTGATAAAACTATTAAAATACTCAGGTAATGCTTGAGTTACGATAATTCATCTTATGATAATTCGATTTTGCAGTGGGGTAAGCAATTAATACCGATACGACAATATTATTTATAAAATATTTTTAAATTTTGCACGGGCGCAGGCAGCAGTGTAATCAGGCAGTGAGAGAGACCAAATTACAAAAGACAACTTTTCCTCCATCTCTTTATCCCATCTTCTAGATAAAAAAGTAAAAGAGAATGATACAAGTATTGTTAGTAACGTTATACTCTTCGAAAATGCATACAGCCATAAACAACCGACCAAGAAACTGTTGTTTTGCTTATAACCGAATCGGATAACAACAGCCGTTTACCTGTATTTCAACCATCATACGGTAATAAACAGTTATGGCACAAATGATGTTAAGTAGAATTGGACTGATATATTTTTACATTATACCCTCATTTGGTATGGATAAAAGATCAAGGAAATATACTGCTAAATTTAAGCTGCAAGTTGTAGCTGAAGCTGAGAAAGCAATGTTCAAGCTGCTAATGACTATACTGTAAATTATCGTGCATCGGCAACATGGATGAAACTCGATCGTAATTAAAATGGGAGAGAAAGTATTTTAATCAGAACTACTGGGCATGAAAGAACACATTACAGTACTGTTATTTTTACGCCGATAAATGATAAACACGTAAAGCTCGTATTATGATGAAATCAAGTGAAAATAGCAAACGGAAACTTGAATTTTTTTACACAAAACAAACGCCCCCAAACAGTCATCATCAGTCATCATCTATTAACGAAAATAATAGATAAAGTAATTTCACAACGAGACGTATTTCGACTTAAATACACTTCGTATAACGAAAAATAACCTCGCCCCTTATAAATAAAGTATCCAGACTCTAGAGATTCATTTACGCAAACTAGAAGCAAGAGAAGTGCTCTGAACTGAGTTAAATGCCGCGAAATAAACACCGCATAAACATTTCCAAACCAAAACATTGATGATTGCTATGATTGCAATTTATAATACAAAAGCAATGTAAACAATATTATTGGATAGAGTGAATTAAGGCATAACATTTTAAAAGATCCATGGAAAAGTTGCATATTCGTTATATTGACGTTTATACAATACGATATGCAAATATAGAGTACAGTATAATGTAGGCTACGCTACCGAGTATGTATACAATATACCATAGTGTAGGCTAAGCTAATTCTTGTTCGTTATTCAATTTCTCTTTGTATTGAATTATCATAAGTCACTTTGCATGAACCTCCAGAATTAGCTGACATTAATAATTACTATATTCTGTATGTTAAAGTTAAGTATACCTTAGTTTTACCAGACCACTGAGCTGATTAACAGCTCTCCTAGGGCTGGCCCGAAGGATTAGACTTATTTTACGTGGCTAAGAACCAATTGGTTACTTAGCAACGGGACCTACAGCTTATTGTGGAATCCGAACCATTATAGCGAGAAATGAATTTCTATCACCAGAAATCAATTCCTCTAACTCTTCATCAGCCGGCCGCGGAATTGAACTCCGCCCATCGAATGACAGTCTGAAGCTCAACCGGTTCGCCATTCTGTATGTAAAAGAGTATATTTTATAGTGTAGGCTAGGCTACCATATATGTATACAGAAGGGTTCTAAGCATTCGCTGGTTTTAGCTGTTCACAAGGGGGGCATGTGGTACGCATCCCCGCAGATACGGGGGGTTTACTGTATACCCCAAACCATCATCCCAAAACACCTTAAGCCATCTTAGATTAGTACCCTTTACAACTGTTACTCTTATGCATATGCACCCTTAAAATGGTTACAACAATGATTTACTAATTTTAAAATATTAATATTAATGTAAACACTGCAAAATATCTATAAAATGTTTAATACAAATTAAATAAACCTTTAAAACAAATTAAATCTGTCTTACAGAATGTTTGACAGCTAACCAAGTTACCCTTGTATACATAAGCATAGCCATTTTCTCTCACAATATTAAAGTCCTCCGGTTTTCTTTATATATTGGTAAAAACAATTAAAATTATCACTAATTAGCTTATTTCTCAGAGCAATACTGTTTATTCACTAATTACTGTATCTTTTCAGATTGTGTTTGTGACTTAATACAGATTTTTATAATAAAAATAATTTACAGTGTACTTACACTGTAGTAATGTTATATACAAAATTTGCGAATAAGTGAAAGTTCCCTTGCAGAAAAGTGGATACAGTAATGTGTTCCACAAAAATCCATGACAAAATGAAGTCTAAAAGTGAAGCAGGGAAAAGCCAGGTAGCACTGTACCTCAAAGTATACAAAGAATGGATTCACTAAAATTTTAGAATTATCACATACTTTCATTAATTGATTGACAGTGAATCTTGAACTCAAAGAACATGCACCAACAGGACAATCCCTATTGTCCTGGAGCCCACATTACTGTAAAAAAGGGATTTTGACAAAGGAAAAATCTATTTCTGAGGAAGGTCCCGTGTCACCCGGTGAAATTCCATTACAGCACGAATTTCTAGGTATAACATTGCTAGATATACCAGAGAAAAAGAGCTTTCAGGAAAGCTGGGGTTACTACCCCCAGTCGAGCGTCTTCTAGGAAGACGTCGGTATAAAGAAGGGTGAGTGAAATACCACTACCACGGAAACCTACTCGAAAGATCTCTCCCTATCAAAATCCCCGGAACAGAGCGGTGAGCCGTTACAGCCCCTACACTCAACACCCGCCAGGACGGCGACACCAGCGCCACCTACCTCATTCCATGCTAGCATTAACCCCAGACTTGGCATGTGCAAGTGGGGGGGGAGTACTAGGTGATCCAGGGAGGGTCACGGGTGACACGGGACCTTCTCAGAAATAGATTTTCCTTTGTCAAAATCCCTTTTCTGAGTCCAGTCCCGTGTCAGCCGGTGAAATAGTGATAGAGAATCATGCCAAGGCTGCAACTACAAGGAAAAAAGGGTAATCTGAAGAAAAAGGCAAAAATTTTACAAAAATAATTTTAATCAAGTAATCTCTTTCATGTAGCAAGAATACTAAAACTAAGGTATACTAAATCTAAGGCACATCAAAAACTTAATACTATGAAACGTGGGGAGGTCCCGGCACGACGGGAAGAAGCCCCAAAAATCTTAAAATTACTTAAAGCAAGGTGAAACATGAAATGTGCATAAAATAATTGCAAATACAACCTTAATACTATACACGTAAACTTAGGCTAAACACGTAAGAGACAAGATCAATGAAAATTAACATATACAGAACATATACATATATCTGGGGTAATGGAGCCAAATAAAAACCGTCCAGTACCCCATAAGAAAAAAAATCATGGCATGTCAGATTACACTTTTCCATCAACAGATACAAGATACATGAATATGAGGAGCCAGGCAGTGAGGTATAATCAACCAGGAGAATAAGCAGAGAAGTAAATGAGGCAGGCGGGCGGGGGAAAGGAAAGGATAAGGATATGATTAGTTAAGGTGGGGAGATGACACTTCCCACAGCTATGGTAGAAAATTTCAGGGCTTCGAGCGATTTTTAAATAGTGGCGTTTAAACACTAGAGGTGATTTCCAACCCAGAAATTTAGATAACTCTGAGAAGTCCATATTATGAAAGTAATTAATGGAAGTAGCAACTGCTCGAATATCATGAACCTTAGAACTGAATCTGGGTTGGCCTGTTTAATGAAATATAGAATTTGTTGTCTTATAGCATTCAGTGAAAGAGTACCACCTTTCTCCCTGATAAAAAGAGGACCCGACTTACTCTGTGGAGTTCTTAAAAGGTAAGATTTAAGTGTATAAACTGGACATAAAGACTGGTCTTGAGGAAGGGGCACCACCTTCCAAGGAGACCACCTGTCCTGTGGGTCTTCGTTCTTAGCTAAAAATCTAGGGTCAGGGGAAAGGAGGACCTCTCCAGACGGGAGGAAGTTCACAAAATTATCACCTCTAGTGAGAGCCGACAGCTCTGAGATTCTAGCACCTGAAGCCAAGCTAATCAAAAATAAAGTCTTCCTTAACAGATCCTGATAAGAGCAATGAAAGTTATCCAACTCTGATGCTAACTTAAGGACGTCATTGAGAAACCACGTAACAGACTGTGGGCGTGATACTGGTCTCAGACGAGCGCATGCTCTGGGGATAGATGAAAAATAGGAATCTGTAAGGTCGATTTTAAAGCCAGAAAGAAATACTTTCTTCAATGCTGACTTGACTGTGGTAATAGTGGCCGAGCAAGGCCTTTCTCAAACAGTGATCTAAAGAAGGAAACTCCTAAATTAGCTGTCATGATTTTGGCTTCAGATGCTTTTAGGAAGGAGGCTAATTTTTTGACTGCTGAGTCATACTGTCTAAGAGTAGAATCTCTTTATCTGATTCTAAAACAGAGTGTTGACAGGGTCAATGTTCGCTCCTTTTTGGGCTGCGAATTTTATAAAGTCCATAAAACTAGGGCATTCTGAATTCTTGAGGAAGCTGACACAGTCTTGGTTTGTACTGTCTGGGTCAGAATGGGCTTGGGAATCCGAAGGCTCCGTAATCCCAGTTCCTGAAGAAGAGGGAACCAATTGCTCTTCGGCCAAAAGGGGCTACTAGGCTGGTTGACCTTTGAATGTCCTGAGTTTGTGTAATACTTTCAGCAGTAAATTTATTGGAGGAACAGATAAATCTTCTCCCAATTGTTCCAATCTACTGTCATGGCGTCTGTGGCGTACGCCTGAGGGTCCAGGTTGGGGGCCACATAACAGGGGAGCTTGAAGTTGCTCTCCGTTGCGAACAGATCCACTTGGAGGCCTGGAACCTGGCGGCAAATCCATTTGAAAGATTCCACGTCCAGGGACCACTCCGTCTCCAACGGAGTAGCCCTGGACAGGGAATCCGCCACCACGTTCCGCACCCCGCTGGGTGGGTGGCTGACAGGTGCCAGCCGTGCTTGTTCGCCAGGAGAAGATAGCAACCATTACTTGGTTTACTCGACCTGATTTGGAGCCGCCCTGTTGATGCAATGAACTACCACTGCGCTGTCCAACACCAGCCTGATATGAATCCGGTTGGGGCGGATTTTCTTCAGAGTTAGAAAGACCGCCATAGCTTCCAGGGTATTTATATGGAACTGCTGAAACATTGTGGACCACGTTCCTTGTACTTTCTGTTTTGGTGAATATCCCCCCAGCCGCTTAGGGAAGCGCGTCTGTGTGAACAAACTAGTGCCGGAGGGGGAAATTGAAGCGGAACTGTTTTGGACAGGCCTCTGACTGAGGTCCAAGGCCGCAGTCTTGTCTTTAAGATTCGAGGAATAGAGGAGACCTTGTCTCTGAGCTTGACATTGGCTCGACTCCGCCACACTCTGTTTATGTCTTTTAATTTCGCTTTAAGAGCAGGTCTGTCACTGAGGCAAACTGAAGAGACCCAAGGACTCTTTCTTGGGATCGGCGGGATGCCGATGGATTTTTGAGGAATCTCCTGGTGAGAGATGCTATCTCTTTCCTCTTGGGAGGCGGGAGAGATAACGTGTGTGAGAGGACAGATCCCACTGGAGACCCAGCCACTGAAACCGGGACTCGGAGTCAGGCGGGACTTCTCTCTGTTCAGTTGAAAACCTAGCGACTCCAGGAAATTGATGACTATGGACGTAGCCTTCTGACACTCGAACTGTTGGTGCCCAAATTATCCAATCGTCCAGGCACGCTGCTAGGGATATCCTCGAGACCGGAGTTGTTGCACTACCGTGTCCGCCAGCTTGGTGAATACCCTGGGCGCAATGTTCAGACCGAAGGGCATGACCCTGAAGGAGTAGGCTTGATTCCCGAGTCTGAAACCGAGGAACTGAGAGAAGTTCCGCGCAATCGGGACGTGATAATAAGCGCCTGAAAGATCGATAGAGGTGGTGGTGACGGCTCCACCGGAAGTAGAGTCCGTACTTGAGCTACCGTAAGCATGCGAAATTTGTCGCATTTTATGTATAGATTTAGACGCGACAGATCCAGGATCACTCTTTGCTGATCGGAGTCTTTTTGGGAACAGTGAATAACCTGCCTTGAAACTTTAGGTGCCTTACTTTCTTTATTGCTCGTTTGTTGAGCAATTCTGTCACGTAATCCTGTAGGATTGATGTGGGTGGCTGGTAAAATCTGGTTAGAGGAGGAGGGTTCTTGATCCAGCTCCATCCTAGTCCTTTGGACACAATGCTGTGTGCCCAAGGGCTGAAGGTCCATTGGTCCCTGAACCAATACAAGCGACCGCCTACCTGTGTTCTCTCAGTGGGAGGGAGCGGGTTTATTCCCCTACCACGTCCAGGTCTTCCCTTGGGGTGGTGTTGGGCTTCCTCTATGAGGGACTTTGCCTCTTCCTCCTTTGCAACCCTATTAAGGCCGTGAAAGTATCCACGGCCCTCATATGTGGGTTGTACGCTGGTGAAGCCACATAAGAGGGTGCAGCTGGTTGGACCAGCACATACTGTTGGGGGTGAGCCTTGGAGGTAGAAGGCTGTGCTACTGCCGAGACCGGGACGGCTTGGACTACCGCCTGATGGTGGGGCCTCTTATGCCTCCTGAAGCGTTTGCCTCCTCTCGCTTGGGGCCGGCCGATTCTGGGGTCTTGCGCCATAGGCAGAAATGCCCCAGCGAGAGCGAGACTCTGATTGGCCCGTGTAGCCTCGGCCATAACGTTTGTGACCTCCTCTTCAGGGAAGAGGTTAGGTCCCCAGATCGAGCTTTTTAACGAGCTTGTTAGGCTCGTGGCGGATAGTAGCATCGGCGAAGATGAACTTCCTGCATTCCAGTCTGGCCATGATAAACTCGAACAAGTCAGACTGGAAGCCAGCTAGCAAGGACTTAGCCAAAACTTGAAAGAATGGCTCGTCCGAGCAGGAGACGGCAGTAGCTTCTGTAAGGCAGACGGAGTTCAAGGACCGGGCTAACTTAATCCGGGCATCAAACTCCGCCTTCAATAAAGATTCCGGCAGCTTGGGGAGCTGCTCACTGAATTGCGTGGAAGCGCAGAAGGGGTCCAGCTTCCCGACAGTGAAAGTGGACGGGGCGTCCACCCAGAACTCATTACTTCCTGGGAATACCAGGGAAGTAGGGTCTGTTTCTCTTAACTGTGGTAACGGATTACCATCAAAGCACGCCGGGCCGTAGCCAGAGCGACTTTGTCCAAGCAAGGGTGGGTAGATTGTCTCCCAGGGCGAACATTGTAAAGTTGCCCTTGAAAGGAGTCAACTTCAGTGTTATCTGCCTGCCACTCCGTCAGAGTGCGCAGAAGAGCCGACTGAGCTTGGTCCCTAGGGACGATGACAGTCTCCTAGGAACCTTATCTGACCGAATCCAAGCTTCCTCTGTAAAACCTGGGCAGGAGATCGGGGGGGAAGAACTCCAATTCCTCCAACCGTCTCGTGCCAAGACCTTCAACTGTCAGCTTGCCATCATGTTGGATGGCCCGGAGTGCGGCGCCAAGGGTTACCGACATCGAACGCGGGAGGTCCGCAGTGTCGGGGATAACATACTGTGGTTCGGCTGGGGTGGTGAGCCATTTCCGCCAGTATGTTATCATGACTGGCCAACTTCTCAGAGATTTTATTAAATCTCGATCTAGGTCCTCTGTAAACCTCTTATAAAGTTGATTTGCAAAGGCCTCTGCGTCAAAAGCAGGTTGGCGAGGAGGGCTTGGTTTTGCAGCCCTCTTACTCGCGCCTTTGCCGGAGGAACCAGACTTGCTCCCGGAGGCTACAGGTCCTGAAACCTTAGCCTTCGACGGGGGGAAGGGCGATGCCTTCTTGGAAGTCGAGGACTTGTAGCCCTTCGCCTTCCATGAAGTCTTCAACTTCAACTTGGGGATAGCAGACGGAGCTCTATCACCCAAGGAGGAAGACTTCACGAAACCTGCAAAAGAAGAGACGGATGAAGCAGGGGAGTCAAACAGAGGGGGCCGCCCCAACAACCTCACCACCTCACCACTTACCACCTGGTCCTGCTCTGTGTTCATCGGTTCCAGGTTAAGATCCAAGGCGGCTACATCCTCCGAGACCTCAGCGTAGAGGATATCCACTTGGGGTGGCTGGGTCTCATCCCGGATTTGCTGGATGATAGGGGTGGCAAGATCTTCAGGCACTGCGGCCGCCACCCGTGCGCCGGGTAGAGCAAGTCCTCAACCTGGCGTCGAGGACGTAGGGGCTTCCCGACGGAACATTCCTGCCAAACCCAGCCACCCAGGCCCGGAGGGATTCCAAGGCAGACTTCTTGGAAGTTTCGTCCGCCTGTAAGAAAACCAACAATTAGCTAAGAACGAAAAACCAGTCCGGGAACCTCATAAACAATATACAATATGAGGAGCATAAAGCGGAAGAAAAAGACTGTCACTTACCGACTCATCCTGGACGGTTGTGCAGAGAGCGAAGCAAACCTCACAACCATCGGGTGCCAAACAACCAGGTCATCAAGTCGGACCGCACAACCAGCGTGGGTCCGACATACTACGTGACCGTGGGGTTGTTGGAGGAGGCGGTACACCCCGGCTCCTCACAGCGAACAGTCTGTAAGTAGAAAAGTACATGAACCTCCCACCCTAAGCAATCTAAAGCCGGCAAGGCCGGGAAACTCAACTACAACCGGAATACTCCGGCGGAGAAGAACTCCCTTATCATAAACTGGGCCAAAAAGCTCTAAATTACACAGAGTTGAAGGTAAAAGCTTTCAGACCCCGGAGTACTCCGGGGAATGAAGGAAAGAGAAACCAGGAACTAACCATAAGGGCTGCCAGTAAAAATAACGGCGGAGCCCCCGGGTGTAGGACCGGACTCACGTATATAACATAAAGGAGAGTACTCCTGTAGATAAACAGACTTATCTAAATAACAGACAAAAATAATAACAATAACAAGTGATGGTAAATACTCCGGAGACCGGAGGGATCCGCTCCCCTTATATAATGAATATCCTTCCGCCCTTACTTCCCCGCCGGAGAAACAAGACGGGCAAAATGCTCGTATGTTCATAACATAAGCCGGAGCAATTATATTTTACCGTATCTACGTAACCCGACGGGGAGACGAGAGGTATGGATAGTGACTCGAACACGTTCGAGTAAACGAACCACCAACCCCAATACAGCGATGCTAGGGACGATATGGGAGGGAGCGAATCCCTCTACCAACAGGAGGAGTCCCTGAACTCGGAGAAAACGCCATCTAGCGTCACCCGCGCGAGTAGAGCAAGGCTGGAGAGGGGAGGGGGAGGAGTAGGCTACCAGGAAGGGAACAGGAGACAGGGAGAAACATATCACCCGCTCAACTGCATCCATACCTCCAAGAAAATGAAACTTGGGAGGGTAGTCTACTACTGGAAGCTACGCAACCCGAAGCCCGACTCCTACCTAGGCGAAGCCTAATATGGACCTAACCTAGTATAGGCTAGGAAAAAGGGAGGAGTGCAGAAGGGAGGGGGAAGCAACAGGGAGAGAAATTTTGTGCCGAGAACCAACCGGGATCGAGAAGGGCGGGCAAGGAGGCGACTAGCCTAGAGGAAACACATCCAAAGAACTCGATTCCCCCCAAATGGAGGAAGAGAACTAAGGGGCTCACTCTGCCCACCGAAAAACGACCCCGGAGGAAACAGCAACCAAAACTCCTTCAACCTGATCTCCACACCCAGGGCAAGGGGATGGAAGCAAACAAGCCTACTCCACAAAATAACCATCACACATAAAGAATGGAACCAAAATGTGCTCAATAGGGAGCGTAGCCTACCTCGGGAAGCGGTTAGATCTGAGGCTGCCGCCACCACACAGAGGTAAACCACAAAAATAAATTAAATAAAAAAATAAAAATAAAATAAAAAGAGAGCACCATCTCCAAGCATAAAATAATTAGCCTACTTGAGACCAAAAATACACAGGAACCCAACCTGGGGTACCTGGACGGGCATCACCCTAACAAAGGCCGAGTAGGCCAATGAAATGTAATTCATAAACAAAAAGGGGGAGCCACCGCAAGGAACCACCAGGAAGGGAACCAAGGGGTCAAAATCTATCTATAACGACGAGAGACAACTCCAACTGAAAAGAACTGAAGGAGTCGCCTCGTGATCGACATGGCTGGCGGGGACGCCGTGTGGCGCCATAATAAGATCTCAATATTTATGAAAATACGAGACCGTAACAGCCAAAAAATAGAACAAAACCCCACAAGAAGATGGTACTTAACTTAGAGATGGTAAAGCTGCTCGATGCCATCAGAGATGCGAGAAAATCCAAATAAAAGAGAGACGAGCACACAAAAAGAAACGGTGCAGTCACGTGCTAGAAAATGGAATGAGGTAGGTGGCGCTGGTGTCGCCGGCCCTGGCGGGTGTTGAGTGTAGGGGCTGTAACGGCTCACCGCTCTGTTCCGGGATTTTGATAGGGAGAGATCTTTCGAGTAGGTTTCCGTGGTAGTGGTATTTCACTCACCCTTCTTTATACCGACGTCTTCCTAGAAGGCGCTCGACTGGGGGTAGTAACCCCAGCTTTCCTGAAAGCTCTTTTTCTCTGGTATATCTAGCAATGTTATACCTAGAAATTCGTGCTGTAATGGAATTTCACCGGCTGACACGGGACTGGACTCAGAAAACAGAAAAAAGCCTACTGAAGTTCGAACACAGTATCACCAACAAAACACATCAAATTCTTACTGTTACAGATTAACATAGACTGCCAAATTCCATTGCTACAAATTGGTATCAGAACATCAGATTTCATTGTCATCAACTAATTACCAAAGTCTGCTGTCATCACTCATTTTTGAAAACCGACTGCATAACAAAGTCCACTGCCACCAACAAAATGCTAAACAAAAACACTTTTCATTGGCTGGAGTTTCCAGGAGGGGTGACAGAGGCTGGAGGGAATTGGTGTTGGATTGAGATGACAACTAACCATACCAAGGCTGGGCTTTAACTCTCCCTTAGTTACGCAATTAATTCCTGTGAGGGCGTAGTTTGGGGCTTCACAAACCCCTCAGCTACAATAAAAAAAACCTGATATAACTCTCGGAGTAAAGTGAAGGTTAAACATTGTTCAGAAATAATTGTAGAAAATTGCTATAATAAAAATTAACACTTCAAGTTTTCTTGTTGCTAACCATCGTAATATGGAAGTACTTGAATGCTCCACAACATATTTCTTCTTAATAGTTTCACTGCATATTTAAAAATAATGTCAGGTTCAGAAGTGAAATGGGGTTTCTTCAGTCTTTTGCCCTGTGTACTTTTGTCTGCAATTCCCATCTAGCCTAGGCTCTATGTATCCCCCCTTTTTTGTGATTTCATCGTCATCATGCAGATCTTCGTCCTATTTCCATATTGCTACTTTTCCAGCTAACTGTTCCTAATCCCTTCTCATCACTTGTCCAAACCATATCAATCTTTGAGATTCTGGTATTTTTTCCAGCCAGTATAACCTCTGTCTGCTAAGATGCTGTGAATCTTGGTTTTCTATAGTCACACCTTTTCAGATCTTTTTTTAAATTTTTGTCCGTTCCCATTGTTGTTGCATAGATTAGTACAAGCTTTATGCGTACGCTAAAGTTTGTGCTATGATAGACTCTGTCAGTAGTTGAGCTGTCTCTTTCCACTTCATCCTCTGTGTTCCCACTCCTTTTCTTACGCCCTCTCAGTAGCCTGCTTCATAGTTCTTTACAAATTGAAAATTCACACTTACAGACTAAGAATTCTTAAGGAAAATTCTAAAAACAATTATGTAAGATTACAAAGATCTACAAATTAATAAAAAAAATATTAGAAGCATTTCAATACAGTATTTATATTTGTTTGAATTTCTTTTATATAAAAGATTCTAATAAAATTTAATTTGTTTCAAGTATAATTTTTCATTAAATGCTGAAATCTGATGAACTTAACTATTAATTACTAGTGCCAAGGCATTGTTTCCATACAGAAAGCTGAAGGAGCTTTTTGTGCTTAAAAGTTGTGGTAAATGATAGTCTTTGTTAAACTACCTAGGTCTTTGAAACTGCTTTTTGAACTAAAATTTTAATTTGAATGAAGTGAAATTTCCTAAGTGAATACAATTTCTGAGTTTGTTAAACAATATTACCATTATAGTTTGTGTTTTAGAGCTTCTAGGCTATCTGTAATTACAACACTGTATGTTGCTATCTGTAAATAACTTTTTTCTTCAAAGAAACTGTAGTAATATTAATAATACTACGTAATTGGAGTACAGTAATCCCTCAGTGAGAGAGAGAGAGGGGGAGGTATGTTCACATCAAAACCTAAGCACAGTAATGCACTTTCCACTTTTTATTTATATTATATGCCACAGTATTCTCGTTTATATTTTTCTGAGTTTTCTCGGTTTTTATTCTTACAAACCAAAATATAAATGCAATCATGTGAATAGGATACAAGAGAGCGAGAGAGAAACAGCTGAGTTGAAATATCAAGTGGTAAAATAGTCTCTTGTGTACTGTTATGATATTTGAGATATTCATACTTAAAATCAACTCAACTTGTAATGAAATATGGTACAGTAAACTAAGCCAAAAAAGAAAAAAGAAGAAAAATGGCAACATGTATGCATTTACTAATTCCGTGGCGTGGGTAAGCTTGCTACAACATGTTTCCTTTTGTGTTCCCTACATATGAAACTCAGATTTTAAATATTTTTACTGTGATTTGAGATGAAACATCAGCAGTGATGAAATATTCTCTTGTGTACTGTTATGGTTGATAATCATATGACTATAGGAATACTAAATCAGATAAAGTAAAGAAATATGACCATAGGTACTGCGTGTACCTATGTATACATGCATTTAATGGTGGTGAAATTATTATTACATTTATTATATGTACAGTATTACATTTCATTAAGGGAAATGAACTTTATCATGTACAGTACTTTATATCTAATATATATTTTGACTCTGAGCAACTAACAGGACACTAAGTGACACATGACGAGTTCTCTAAAGTATGAAAATCAACTTGTGAGCACGTGAAATGTAGAGAGAGAATGCACATTTGAAAAATATTTTTCGTATTTGACTCAGTTGATAATAAGATCTTGAACCATGTTTTGGAGAGAGGAGGTTTTTAACTGTTACAACAGAACGTAAGTGAAAAAACCTATTTTTGGTATTTTTGGTAGTCGCTGTTGAGTCCTCAAGATTTTTCTAGCCTGGTCTTGTAGCCTGGTATTGTGTCATAATGAAAACACTGTGACACATGATAGGGTGTAATGGACTCAAAGATAAGAGGGCATTTTCCTTTATCTTCAGTGAAGCTGAACCCAGTTTTTCCTACGCCAAAAAATGCAAGAAGTGACCATTGAGCATGCGCGTCTGCCATCTTGTTTATGACCAGTGCAGGCAAAAGACCAGCTCCATAGTCTCTGCTGGTCAATGTAGGATGATCCCTTGCTCAAATCCCCTACTCAAATCCCAGGGGAGTGGGAGGGTTTTGAGGACTCAATAGCGACTACCAAAAATAGGTTTTTCCTACATCAAAACCTGTTTTTTGGTAGCCTAGTCGCTTGTTTCATCCTCAAGGGGCTTTACAAAAGAAATTGACAGGTGAAAAAAGGCTTAAGCTCTCAAAATTTTAATCCCAAACAACCCAAAGAAAAACATTAATGGTCCGAGGTCAAGCCACAAGTTTCAAGCCCCATTCCTTATTCTAAAAAACCTTTTGGGGTTTTGGTAACAAGAAACGAGAAACTAAACAAGAACTTGGATTTTTAGGGTGAAACAAGCGATATACCTAAGTATGTGGGGTACGATTGTAGTCTTTTCGTATCTTCCCCAGAAATAGTCAGCATACTCACCCGTTAGGAAGACCCCTGGTTTTCTGCTGTTGAGCCTATGGGGTCAGGACTAACCATACCACCTACTGACGTGCAATATAGACGAATTTGTTCGAGCTCATGGCAGTAATGTTTTGAGAACACTGTCTCTGATGTCCACCCTGTACTTTCGGAGACTTCTTGGAAAGAGACATTTCTGAAGAAGGCCAACAACGTACTTACTTTCCTGATGTCATGTGACCTAGGCAAGGAGTGTGGGTTTGCTTTTTTAATGAGGGACACTAAAATTATTCTTAGCCCTTGTAGAGAGAGTGGTTTATTCGCGCTAGGGTGTAGGAAAATCGGATCTTCTGGGATGTTTTCCATGACCTCTAGGTAAACCTTAAGTGCTTGAACTGGGCATAATGTTTTGTCTTCTAAACTGAGTTTTCTTATAAGAATAGATTTCATTCTTAAAGGACCCTCATTCTTGGCCAGGAATGATGGTCCTGGGGACAATAATAAATGATTGATTATCAGCATTTTGTGTGATATATTGTCCCTGTCCCAGAGCCCAGTTCACTAATACAAGCTCCTGATGTTAATGCAATCAGTAAGATTGCCTTTTGTAGTTTGTGATTTACGGTTGTATTGGGTCCGCTGAATTGAGAGGTAGATAGAAGTTCAAGTACCTTGTTCAGGGACCAAGTAATTGGAAGTCTTTCGGGAGCAGGTCTTTGTAGAGCAAAAGACCGCAGAAGGTAAGTAACAACTTCTATGCTGGAGTCAATCCCGAATCCATAAAGCAGGGGTTCTGCTAATGCTGCCTTGTATGCCATGATTGTTGTAACTGCAAGGCATTTCTCTTCAAAAAGATATATTAGATAATTTAAAAGTGTTCCTGTAGAATTTCAACTGGGCTCTCAGTGTGGATATAATCTAACCATATCTTCCATATGGACTGGTATTGTTGGATAGATGATGTCCGTAATTTTTGCACTAGGTACCTAACAATGTTGGGCGAGTAGTTTTCACGGTAGATAATGTGTAAAAAATCCATACGTGAAGGTCTTGGCTCAGAAAGGGGGATGCATAAACGATTTTCCCTCTTACTTTCTGGGATAGAACAGCGGACGACGGTGGAATTGATCTTTTTGCCCGTTGTTGAAGTGATAGGAACCAATCCTGTTTGGCCAATTTAGGGCTATTAAGTAAGCTGTTCCACTGAAGGTTGGGAGTTTGCTCAAAACCTTTGAAATCTGGGACAATGGAGGAAAAAGATATATTGTCCTCCACTTGTTCCAGTCTTGTAGGAAGACATCTCTTACTATTGCTTGATTGTCCAAGTTCGGAGATAAATATACTGGGAGTTTGTGATTCTCGTATGTGGTGAACAGGTCCACTTCCGGGTATGGAAGCATGTTGGCTATTGTTTGAAAAGAATGGTTGTCCAATATCCACTCTGTTGAGGCTGTTGTTTTCCTTGATAGAGAGTCTGCTATTACATTGAGAGACCCTGTGAGGTGAACTGCAGACAGGTGCCACCTCTTTACTTGTGCCATCGTAAGGATGGCTAGCATTACCATGTTGAGAGGAGGTGAACATGATCCCGATCCCTTGATGCAGGACATTGCAGTCATGTTGTCTAGAACCAACAGAATATATGTCTCTTCTGGAGGTTTGAGTTTTTTGAGAGACAAAAAGACAGCCATCAGTTTCAGGAAGTCAATATGACACCACCTCCCAATGTCCTCCCCCAGCCTGTCAACGAGGCATCTATGTGTATTGTCACTCTTACAGATGGAGGAGTCAGGGTGATGTGTTTCACCAGAGATTCCTTCTGATTCCAAGGCTGAAGTATCTTCCTAACTTTTTGATTCTTTTGGTGAGATCGGTCTCACATCTTTTTTCTTACGTGCGATAGCCAAAATTTGTTAGCTTTTTTCAGTTGCAATCTGAGTATTGGATCTATTACTGATGCAAACTGCAGTAGACCCATCATGTGTTCTAATTGCCGTCTGGAAACTCTGGGCTGCTCTAGGAACCTTTTGAGGTTTTTCCTTATTCTGTTCTGAGTTTTGATGGGGAGAGACAACTGGCAATGAAGAGTATTCCAACACATTCCCAACCACTGATACTGTCTGCTGGGCATGAGGCAGAATTTTTTCCAATTTATTATAAAACCTTTTTGACAGGAGCAATATGTAATGTGTTCTGAAAGTAGCACACTTCAGGAATAAAATGGTTAAAAAACCACTCGCTGAAAACTTCACTACTGAACCATGTGTTTTTCGTGTTATCAAAAATCACAGGTAGCACATTCACACAGTCCTTGAGACACCGTGGCTTCAGTTGGTGAATACCTGAAGCATTTTCCCCAAGCAAAGCAGAGAATTTGTCTTTGCCAGTTTTCTTCCCAGGAACTATATTCTCACTCATAGATGCCTGGGTATTAGTTGGGGGCGAGTGCCAAAACAAAGAAGTGTCATTAGCATTGTAAATCTGACGTAGGTGCTCCAGTTGCAATTTGGAATATATCGGCTCTAGTATAAAGAATCTTACGTGTCAAGTCAACCAACACAGAGCTGTGTGTTCACGAACAGGTGTACCACTGGTAATACCTCTACAGTCAGCAATAAGAGATCACTGTCGAAGTCTGTCACATAACTAAACAGAGAGGACTTTAAAATATTGACAAAAGTCCAGGAATGAACAAGAACTCAGAATGTTAGAATCTATATTGATTAGATGAAATAAGCCAGCTTTAAACCTTGATGGCAGTTAATTTCCTTTTGCACATAATGCAAATACGTTTTATATCATCATGTCCTAGTCTTAATTTTTAGACCTTTATTGTATTTTGTAATTTTAATATTGTATATACTTTTATGATACCCATGTCTTTTGCTCATTTCAGCTGATTTTTCAATAATTTTAATATTGTATATACTTTTACGATACCCATGTCTTGCTCATTTCAGCTGATTTTTCAAAACGGTACCAGATTTGTACCGAAACATCAAAAATAGAGTTAAAAATATGCTTTGGGTGTTCTATCTAAAATTCATCAGTATACTGAGATTCCCAAAGTCTACCCCAGTGATGATTATATTTTTTTAACATTTTTTTTCTGTGAGATTCATGTACACTGAAGTCCCATGCATCTACTGTGATTTTTTTATTATATATATATATATATATATATATATATATATATATATATATATATATATATATATATATATATATATATATATATATATATAGGCAGTCCTCGGTTTATGATGGGGTTCTGTTTCTATGCCTATTTATGATGTTCCGTTTCTATGTAAGCTGAAAATTGTTGTAAGCCGAAAAATCGTTGAAAAATGTAAAAAATTCCTCTTCCTGTACCTCTAATGCTTTGGGTGCATTGGAAACGATGTAAACAGCATTTTTATTAAGTTTTTCATCAAAAAACCTCCAAATTTTGATTATTCTGCCATTTTGTGACCATATTTCTTCCATCGGATCAGTGTCGTAAGTGTCATAACCCTGGAACGTGTTGTAAACTGGGAAATAATTTCTGATGAATATATTTGAAAAGCGTCGTAGCCTCAAAACATCATAAGCTGGACCTGTCGTAACCCGGGGACTGCCTGTATACATACATACATACATATATATTGTGTTGAGCCTGCAGGAGAGTGTTGAAACTGGATAATTGATGGACCGATTTTATATTGGTACCTGGGGATTCTAATTTTCCTAATGCAGTTGAGAGGGGAATGACTGTAAGTTGATGCACCACAAATTACGATATGTGTCACTCATAATCTCTAATGAAATCATGAGAAAACACCTTCACTTTAATTTTTACAAGTAATCATAACTCCTAAGGAACATCTCAGGGCAACGCTTATCTCTCTGATCATCAACTAATAGTATGTGGCACTAAATATAATGTTCAACTGAATGTCATGCACACCACCACATAGAGTGCCTCTTTTCAATCCTTGATTTCAGCATCCACAAGGTTGAAATCAAGCTCTTCTTGTTGCTGAGCAACTGCAATCCTTCAAATTAATACATCAGAAAGGCCCTAGATATAAGAGTCTGTCAGGCAGGACAACTTACATAATTCCGAGAGACTGGTGAGTTTTATTTCAGAGAGCGAAATGCCACTGAACTTGAGCAGAGTGCCTAAGATAACAGCTGAAATCTGCAGGAAGAACAAAGTATACCAAATTCTCTGAAGGCTGAAAACCAAGCTGAGGAAAACAAGGCAGCAAAGAATATATGAAATAACCCAAAGTTGTTCTCGTGTGCACACAAATATTGAAAAGAGAAAGTGGAACTGGCCCTCTCAAAGTCGATGAATTGTTGATCACACCAGAACAGATTTACAGCTGCCTACCAGAGCAGTAGTTTTCCATATAATCAGCCAGAGACCCAAATGACAAGGTAGAGGACTCAACTGTATTCTTTGACCAAAGTGACAATCTCCATTTGCTACAAGATAATGACCATATGGAAGATATGATTGAAAAGGAAATTGGCTCTCTTCAAATTAACTGTGTAGCTTGACTAGACCACTTCCTGGAATTGCTGTTAAAATCATACAAAAATTAACTGAGGAAACCTTTTCATCTCCTTTGGCAAGAATCGTCAACAAATGATGACATTGCAAAAATTCATCATGCATGCAATCACTTGTCCAGCACTAAATCCAGACAGCAAAAGCTCTTCTGAAACCATACCTAAGATAACACTAAAACTTCACCCTCTAAAACTCTTTTGAGAAAATCCTAAGGATTTTTTCAATCTCCTCCCTACTAACCAGTATGACTACACAGGAGATCTGTGGTATAACAGATAGTCACCCAGATAGTCAATAACTAGAATTCTAGAACTGGACAGTGAAATTGACATTTTTATATTGGGTTTACCAAAACCTTAGACAAAGGTGACAACTTCTTACTATGCATTAAGCTCAAAGAACAATGGACAGGTGGACATGTAGGGACCTAGCTACATAATTTTCTCATATTTTGAAAGCTCCAAGTATCAGCCAATGTAGCAGTATCCAAACCAGCCCAAGTCATATCAGGTTTCCTGTGAGGAACTGTTCTGGCTCTCTCTATTTTGATTTGCAGTATTGACAACACCCTACATAACTCATTTGCATCTTTATTTGCCAGTCATTCCCATGTCTCCACTTTTCAGACTGAACATTTTCAGATTGAACTGTATAATTTAGTCTATCCATGAGTGCAAGTTAACAAAGAATCTTTAACAGTGATGAATTCAAGCGCATACACTGGTAAAAAAACTAGAAATTTCAGTCATGATCTTGACCCAGGTGGAAGTTCCAACATTATGACGAATCACCAACTAAAGGGTTTGGAAATCATCATTTGGATGACTTAACATGGTTGACTTGACAGAATCATGGCAATCTGTCATAACAATCAGCATGGATACTAAGAATGTTGCAGAAAGAGATTTCAACACCATTCACATACTATGGATGACTTTGATCAGACCTGCCATAGACTGTTGCATCCTAGTATGGTCCTTCCTCCCACCCAACAAACTAAGGAAAAATTGGCAGGCTGGAGGCCATACTAAGTAATTTCTCAGAAAAGGTTGAGAATTTGCATGACCTTCCTTACTTTGCTGGTCTGAAGATAGTGAAACCATGCAGCATTAAGTGTAACTATGAACACCATACAATTCTGTATATCTACAAAACCAAAGGGACCTTTGTCCTAAATCTACCATTACAACCAAAAACCTTTGCCCTTCACTTCCAATCTAGTGCCAGTGTCAGATGCTTCTACCTCAACCTAATATCATAACATAGCTGAGATAGCTTGTACATCATTTGAACTTGTGGCCTCTTAACTTAGTCTGCTTTCTGTCCTCAACCTAATGTCATAACATAGCTGAGATAGCCTGTACATCATTTGAACTCATGGCCTCTTAACTTAGTCTGCTTTCTGTCTCAACTAATACCATAACATAGCTGAGATAGCTTGTACATCATTCATTTGAACTCATGGTCTCTTAACTTAGTCTGCTTTCTATCTCAACCTAATATCATAACAGCTGAGATAGCTTGTACGTCATTTGAACTCATGGCCTCTTAACTTAGTCTGCCTCACCGTATCTCGACAATTAAAAATCTGTTTTTACACAAGTTCCTGGATATACTACCAAATGAGCCAAGATGCAATGCTACAGGTCCCTTCAGCAATCCTAATACAGTACAGGGCATTAACTTGAACTTGATCAGGCACTTTGTATTCAGTCTAGAAGTGAGCTCCAATGTGTTTGTTTACAATAAATGCAATTAAAAGTATCTAAGTCCACATGAGAGGGCCTTGGCAAGGTAGTCCCTCTCCCCAGGTGGGGTGAAGTTGATCTCTATCTCTCTCTCTCTCTCATACCATTAGTGCTTTGCTCTGATCTTTTAACTTTCTTGTCATCCCCCTTTCTTGAGAGTTAATATCCTGGTTAGAGGCAGGAAAACATCAAGTCCAAAATAAGAAAGGCATTAATTTCATCTGTCACGGCGTGATTGAAGCAGGCCCTGTTTGAGTCATGTTCCTCTACCCAAATTACCCTTTAGTAATGTATCGGGCATGACCTTTAAACAATAGAAGTATAAATATTGCTATTTGCCATTGAATATTTGGTATAAGATCTTGTTGTATTAATGAGCCCTTATAATGAACTGTACAGATTTAAATATCAAAATCCGTTTCATGCGGCTTCTTCAATACTTTTATGTTAGAATGTAGCTTCCAGTCTTTATTAAAAAATATCTTGGTGTCTAGCAAAGCTCTGTACAGGTTCTGGATGAAGAGCCACCAGACTAAATTCAGTTAAGAAGCCTCCCCAGTTATTACACATACAGTCAGTACTTTCAAGTGGCAGCAGTACACTATTTTGCATTACTAGTATGGTAACCTTGTTGATTATGGGATGAACCCTAAAGAATGTCCTAAGCTATTGTTAGTTTAGTAATTAAATGCATCAGTTTCATCATTTGGATAAGTTTCTTCACTTTTATTTTTTAATTTGACTGGATGATTGAGTGTAATAGAACTATGACACCTGGACCTTAAAACATACAGTGTTGACTCAGACAGTATGAAAACTTTGTTTCACTCCTGGACTCAGACTTGGTGTTGACCCCAGAAGTTGTTGACTATTACATTACTGATGATTATGGCTCTTATTTTATAGTGCCCACAGAAATTTAGTTTTCGTTGAAAGAATATGGAAAAACTGTAGTGTTAGAGGGATAGAAAACTTGATTTTTAAAAATTTTTCTTTTCTTGATGTGTTTGATAGTGTAATGTCAATGTGACCCCCTCTTTACCATGTTTCACTGTGTAATGGATAGTCATTTCTGTAATGTAAACTGTTGCATAATAGGACTTCTTGTGAATCAACCTTGATGAGCCAACCAAAAGCAATTCATATTCTATATTGTGTGAACAAAACAAGCTTGGTGTGAAAGTAAAAGGTACTCAGCAGTTTGTATGATATAGGTAGATGAAGGGATCAATTTCTCTCATAGGCTGTTTTCAATAGCATCTTTTGGTATATGCTCTGATTGCTGTTTATTTTGTACATTTATTTTGATTTTCTTTTGATAATTGATATTGTTATGAACCACTACACGGTTCATCAGGTTCTATCATCAGTTACAGAAGTGGACTTGAATGACTGGCAGAAATCAAGACAACAACGGGGAAAGGGGAGCAACAACACCAGCAAAATAACCTTAAAACTAGTTTATTAACATTACGTAATATACATATTTACAATTGAGTCAAGTCCGGCGTACGTCAATAAATAAATGTACCACATCACACAACCAAAGAGTCAGTCATAAATAACAAAGTTGTAGCAAAATTAGTTACTTTAAAATAAAACGTTACCACAACAGCAAAAAGTAACAAAATACCATATAAAATTGAACAACATTTCAGCTACATCAAACAATAATAAACAATACAGACAGCATAATGACTACAAGTAGCATCAATTAACATAAATAATGGTGTAACCAAAAATACACAAATCATTAAAGCAGCACAAATAACAATTGTAAATACCACATCACTCAATCAGTTCATAAATATCTGTAATAATAATTCACAATCCTCCTACAGTACAAAACTGAACATCTACCCAGAGATGTCAAGACCACTAACAAGGGTCACAGAGGATGACCATCAAAGGTCACAGAGGATGACCATCAAAGGTCATCGAGGATGACCATCAAACTACTGCTGTGAAGTCGTCAAAACCGCCCCGTGACGGCAAACATGAACACATCCACGAAACACAGACGTTCACAGCAGAGTCGATGTGACAGCCAAATTGCTGTCCCAGAGGAATGCCTCCTCTCCACAGATGACTAGGGTTGGTCATCAACTCATCCTCGAGCTCGAACGAAGTTCTTATCCTCAAATGCTGTAGGGGCCAACAGGTAACTACTACCTGCTGTTCAACGAATCCATGCTGCTATGCTGTCTAGACCCTGACTCGATGATTACCCAAACTTGACTAATGCTACCAAAGCGAAGGCAACAGACGTAAACTCTATATGCAAAAAAATAAGCACCACCGGGAGAGGAGTGCACCCACAAGGAAACAGTTGTTCCGAACACAAAACAAGCACTAAGCCTTACAATATATTGTGATGTATGTTTATTTCAAGAATAAAACTTCCAAGCACTTGTAAATTGCTTAAAGGATCTTTATGTGAGCAAAAACCTCCCTGAAAATTCTTGGATAAGAGACATTTTCTTTTAATAGGCAATCCCAACAAAAATAGTTTCTAATAATCTGTATAACTTCTTAAATTTCACAATGATTTTATTACCTGGATGTTTTTTCTTGCAGATGATGGAAGATATAAGTCAGAGAATGAAAGAAGCACCCCCACATTGCTGTCCATCAAATGTGAAAGAGACGAGGTTATTTCTACGCCTCCCCCAGTCTTGTTACCACAATGTGCTGTAGCCTGGGGGCAAAATCACTCATCAGCACTTCACACAAAGCAAACCATTTTCCTTTTAGACCTCAAAAGATTTCTAAGAGAAGTTTTGGATTATGGGATGTCAATATCAATGCATTGAAACCTATTACAGTTTCTGGAACTACCAACCAAAGTGTATCCTTGCCAAATTCATGTTTTTTTAATGTTATATAGTTGCTGGTTTTAATCTGAAAATTTTCTTATTCCTATGATTTCTTTGTGTCATCACAATTGTCATTTCTTTCTCACAATTGTCATTTCTTTCTCTCATGCATTCTGCAAAGATTTTATAGGCTTGACATTTATATAACGTTTTATGTTTGTGGTGTCATAGTTTTCAAATTAATTCATGGTCACTGAGATTTATTAGTAGTATTTAATGTAGCCAAGGACTTGGTCTATTAGAGGGCAGCTGTGAATGAATATTGAATTATTAGATGAGTTCGATGATCATATAAGTAGTAGTGTTCCTAATATAGTGAACCCCCCGTATTCGCTGGGGATGCGTCCCACACACCCCCGCGAATGCTTAAAACCCCTCTAAAAACAATTAGAACTGACCATTTTGATAGCTTAAACCAAGAAAAACCCTGTAAAAATGCTTATACTTGAGTATTTTAATAGTTTTATCACAAAAAGTGCATTTATTCATGAAAATTATATGAAAATACAGTAATTAGTGAATATTTCTCAGTGAAAAATACCGTGAATGGGCGAATTTTCCGTGAAAAATGACTAGATAAGTTCCACAGAGAAACCCGCGAATGCGTGAGTCCGTGAACCATGAGAACACGAATACAGGGGGTTTACTGTAGCCATAATTTTCCTTTAATTCTTCTAGATTTAATGTCACAGATGTCAGTTTTTCAAGAAATATGAGTATTCTACAGAAAAAAAAGTATCACATATTGTGGCATTACAAGTATATAGTATTATAATGGAAAAATTAGATGTGAAATTATGTTGTACATTCATGTTCTATGTTATATATATATATATATGGTCCAAAAACTTGGATATTAAGTGTTGCTTTTAAAGATGTCAGAGCAGCAGCAGCTGCTTTATACTGTATAGATAAATAATCTGCCAAGATTTATGTGTAAATTATCTCATGTTGATAGTAACATAGATAATTATTTCACTGGGAGTGCAGTATTATTATATTTTATTACTGTGTACTATTATACATGATATTATAAAGTTGTTGAATTAGTCAAAAGGGTCTCATTTCTGAACTCCTAAGGTTGGTGTGATGGATTTGTTTTCAGTCAGTAGGTATAAGTGGAATAAAAGACTAAGTAATGCAGCTGAACCCTGTAGACAGAATCCCTTTTGAGTGGAAGCATTATGCCTTTAAATCGGAAGCAGTTGCATTGTCATTGCTTTCATTTGCCAAATGTGCAAAGATTAAAGGAGACTGAATTACCAAGAACTGTCGATTTATTTGTATATATAATTAACAAGAATTGTTTTATTTTTAGTGTTTAACTGGTTGTTGTAAGTCAGGTCAACTGTTAATGAGCTCAGTATTCAAAGCTATTATCGAAAAAGGATTTTTATCATCATTCCTGTCTATGGGGAGGTTGTATGAATACCCAAATCAATTGCATTGGTATGGAGATTGCTTTTATCCCAATGCATGCCAAATTTTGTAGTCTTATTTCAGGTTGAAATTTTTGTCATATGTATATTGGATATTCTCATAAAACTTTGTGTAACGTGCATATATTTATAGTACGGCATGTTGCTTAGGACTACAATAAATAGGAAGTTTAGTTTTTTTATATTCTGCAAGCTTTGTGATTTTACCAGCTTACTCGTGGTAGTGGTCTATTTTATTCTATAGGTATGTTTTGTGCCATAGATATGCATTCATTATTGCTTAGAGATATCTAAATGATCTCAAGAAATGAATCTTAAACAGAGAAGATAATCTCTTCATGACTTGTAACATATTGCCATGTAATTAAACATTCCATACATTTTTCCTTTTTTGTAGTTATTGTGGGAACTTTTTAAACAGAGATTAGCAATTTGTTAGTAAGAGCTTTAGGTGTAGACAGTCATTTAATGATAATAGATTTTAGAGTAATTTTTTCTTGCTTTTGAGATGTTGAGCTCAGAGTACTAGAGTTGATAAGTACAGGAATTAATGTCCCTCGTAAAAGTATCTACAAATACAATAAGAGAGAATGTATTTAATAATTATCATTAGGTGATTGACTTTACTTATGAATGTGTTGGCTAGTAGATAAAATTTTTTGTTTGTCAATAAAAAGAGGACTGTCTTAAAAAAAAACAAGTGTTTTTGCTCAGGCTTTATGGTAGGATTCTGCTTTTAGCCTCCTTTTGCTCTTTATGAACCTTCATCTCGAACAGGACGATTTCACTGATCTCCTTGGTGTGCAACACAAAGACTTCATTAAACTGGAAGCTCAGAGAAAGGAGGAGAAAGAAGTTGTGGTTTTCAGAACTGGGGCAAGTACAGTAACGACAAAGTTGGTAAGCCACTGTTTGAAGAGCAGGCCTTGTGTGTGTGTGTGATGGTACACCAAGGGTGCAGCAGACATTCATGAGGCAGTGCCATGTTAAATCGTCTTGTCCGTGAGGAAATGAATAAAGCCACGACCCGGACATCACTAATGCAGTTGTAGGGGCCTTTTATTTGACACAATTGGTGCAGGATGATGGAACAGAGTCAGAGTTTAAAGAAACTCTCTTCACCTATCCTAATTTATTTACCTTAATATTTCAGTGGCCTGAAGACCTTCAAACAGAACCTTGTCGTAATTTTATTTACATTTGCCACAGTTTATCAGTTATCATCCTTCTTACTTAACCTAACTTATTTCCTACTTACCACTAAAGTTTATCAAAACAATCTTCCTATACTTAACTTAGTCAAAATATTATCAACAAATCTCCAACTCTGGCGTATGTCCCAAAATAGTTCCTTGTCTTTCTCAGCACTTCATCTCAGAATAATCCAAGATAATCACGAAAGTCAACACACACTTTGGGGATCACTATGGCGTTTATGTTAGCTGTGACATCCAAGGTGAGGGCAGAAATTACTTTGGAATTTCTTCATGCAGTCTTTTTCTACACAAAACCACTTCTCTCCTTCCAAACGAGAATCTGGGATCTCATTCGCAAGAAAATCAGCCTACAGATATTTAAGCACTTTCTCTAACCCCGATCCCATTTAGGCCAGTCACTGTCTTAATAACTGACATATAATAACGTCACACTGTGGAACTTGAAGATGGTTCGGTCACACCAACTATTCGACTTCTTTGGTAGTTGCCAATGTTAATTTCCTATTCCAGGTAAAGCCTCTTCTAGTTCAGGTGAAGGGAAGCCAATTACTCTATCCTATCACACTCAAGCAAACTGCTAGAGAAAAAAAAACATGAAAACATACATCAGACATTCATAACAAAAACACAAAATAAACAATAAAAAAAAACATCACAACAACAAAAACGAAACAATCAATTCACACAAACCATCTTTCATCATACAAACCCAAACTTAGCCTACCACACAGTTCTTCAAGAGGGTGTATAAATGTGAGTCTCATCATGAACTTGAACCAGTGCCACCAACATGAGATGTTATGTCTTACCTTCTGTTTCCTATTGCTGACGACCCATCTCCCACTACCTCCTCCTGCATTCAGTAACTTGTTTCACCTTGTCACTCAAAGTCAGTACATGTTCAGCTGCTGTCCCAATTTTTCACGATAAGGTTGATAATTTTTTCTGTAACTGTCAGTAGTCGGTTGTAAGAGGCACCCAAAATCAGTAACAAAAAATACAACTTTTAAAAGTATTTTCTTTTAACTTCAAGCCAGTTCATGAAAAATGTCTCTAAATACTGAGATGGAGATGTTTATATTCCAGTAACTTGATAGTGGTAAATAAGCGAGATCTTCTAACATAAAAACTGTTAACAAAAAAAGGGGAAAAGGCATAGCTGTCAATTGATAATATGCACCTGAAATCAATAAGAAAATATAATTTAAAAATCTTTTCTAATGACTTTTAGCAATTTTACCAAAAAAATAAATGTCTACAGTATATAAATGAGAGAGGTGTGCATGCATTAAATGGTGTATATATATATATATGTGTGTGTGTGTGTGTGTGTAATTGTAATAGCCAAAATGCCCTCCTAACTTCTTGAATTTTTCGCGCTTTTTTGGATATGCTTGTCACTACAAAGCCGTAAGATCCAAGTGCAAGAAATTGAAGTAGGTGTGATGTCTGGTTGCGGGAAACGAACCCGTGTCATCATAATCACAAGGTCACGTTGCCAACCTGACCACGAGAAGGATAAAAGTCTAATACCTCTCATACATCCATATACCTGTCGTTTTCAGATATATTTATTAGAGCTGGAATAAATGTATCTGAAAATGACAGGTATATGTATGTATGAGAGGTATTGGACTTTTATCCTTCTCATGGTCAGGTTGGCAACGTGACCTTGTGAGAGAGGTGCGAAATAATGAGCAGGAAGACAAGTACTGCTGGTTTATTGATGAAGCTTACAAAGTGGCGTGCGGACGTCTGCATAAAACGCAGAGACTGCAGGTACAAAAATTTGCAGGTGACCTGGGGTCAAACTGTTTCTCTACACAAAACAGGACAGGTACATACAGAAAACATAATGATTAACAATGACTGGTTAGACATAAAAATACTCTGTCACATATACATGGTACAAGGTCAAATGAACAGATAATAAATATGCAATTCATAATAATGATAATAAAACTGTGTCCGTCCGACCCTAGGTCGCACGTGAAGGAACTTCAGAAAACGGGATGTCATTACAGAGAACCCGTTGAGCGGGGACTTTACAATACTTCCCCCCTAGACGTAGGTAACACCTGATCAAAGCAGGTGTCTGCTGGGGTGGTGGAGGGGGCCTCGCTTTCTCGATGCTAGCTGGAGGGGTTGGTCGTTTTTTTCGTCACCCTGTGGAGGGGTGTGTTGGGGTGTCCTCCTGTCCTGTCCTGGGGCTTTCTGGGGGCGCCCACGACGTTTTCCTGCAGGTGGGATGGGCTGAGGGGCTGCTATCTCTTGCGGGGGCTTTGGGAATTGCCCTCGACGTCTTCCTCTTGAAATGTGGGCTTGAGGCAGTCTATTGATACCCAGTCTTCCTTCCCGTGGACGGCTACCCGGAATGCCTTCCTGTTCCTCTCAAGCATGAGGAAAGGCCCCTATAGTGTCTGGTTAAGGGTGG
Organism: Macrobrachium rosenbergii; assembly: GCF_040412425.1. Classification (NCBI taxonomy): domain Eukaryota; kingdom Metazoa; phylum Arthropoda; class Malacostraca; order Decapoda; family Palaemonidae; genus Macrobrachium; species Macrobrachium rosenbergii. The sequence goes on along the minus strand of NC_089789.1, from coordinate 2,026,112 downwards.
CCGTACGGCGTCATCCCTGACGAAGACGTGGGTGATGGAGGACAGACCAGGAGGTATGAAGGGCGACGTCCTGTTGGTGTATGTCCGCCGGCAGGGGGCGAACTTCCCAACCCTGTCGCGGAGCCTCTGCGTTGTTAAGTCGTCCCTGTCCTCTGTGATGAGTTCCCCTGGGACTATGAGGGTCTCCTCGTAGACTTTTTCTGCTGCAAATGGGTCGCCGTTGGCTCTGGGGGCAGTCCTTAGCCTGAGGAGGACCCAGGGCAGCTGGTACTTCCAACTCTTGGAGGTGCAACGAGCCATTAGGGACGCCCTCAGGGACCTGTGGAACCTTTCCACCATTCCATTGGCTGCAGGGTTGTAGGTGGTGCTGTGGTGAGTGGTCCCCAGCAGGCGTGCCAGGGTGGCCCACAGCTCGGACAGGAAAGCGGGGTCCCTGTCCGTAGTTATATGGTCCGGGACACTGAACCAGCTGATCCAGCTGGAGAGGAGGGCCTCTGCGCACACACTGGAGGTGGCTTCTTCCATGGGCGTAGCTTCGGGCCACCTGGTGGAGTGGTCAATGATTGTTAGAAGGTATCTTGCTCCTCCTGATGGGGGAAGAGGACCCACTACGTCGACATGGATGTGCCCGAAACGTCTCCTCGGCTAGGGAAAATTGCCCACCCCAGACTCGGCGTGCCACCCTACTTTGCTGGCCTGGCACTGTATGCGCTGCCTTGCCCAGACCGTCGCATCCTTCTGTATGCCGTGCCAGACTAACTTCTCCGTCAGCAGTCTGGCCGTCGTCCTTCCGGAGGGGTGGGACTGTGTGGATGATGTCGAAGACCAGCCGACGACGGGAGGCGGACACCAGTGGGCGGGAGCAGCCAGTGCTCATGTTGCTCAGCAGTGTTGACCCTCCAGGGCCAAGGGGCACGCCTTTCCACTTCAGCGACGTGACGGCTGCGCGGTAAGCTGGGGTCTCTGGGTCGGCAGCTTGTTTGTGGGTGAGGTCCTCGCAGTCAATCCCAAGCTGCACTGCGTTGATTTCGATCCTCGAGAGGGCGTCGGCTACTGGGTTCTGCTTGCCGGGGAGGTACTTGATGGTGCAGGTGAACTCCGCAACGGCTGTGAGGTGCCGCTGCTGCCTGGAGGACCATGCGTCCCTCAGCTTCATGAAGGTGTGGACCAGCGGCTGGTGGTCCGTCCAAATCGTGAAGGGCGTACCCTCCAGGAGGAACTTGAAGTGGTGTACTGCCTGGTACACAGCTAAGAGTTCCCTGTTGAAGGTGCTGTAGCGGGACTCGGTGGGGCCGAGTTTCCTGCTGAAGAAGGCGATGGGCTGGGGGATTCCGTTGATGACTTGTTCCAGGATGGCCCCGCAGGCAATGTTGCTGGCGTCCATTGTCAGCTGGAGGGGAGCACTGGGGTCCTGGTGGGCCAAAGCTGTTGCCTTGGTGAGGGTGGTCTTTGTCAGGGAGAAAGCCTTCTGCTGGTCGGGGCCCCACTCTAAGGTCTTCGGACGATCCTTGAGGACCTCCGTCAGGGAGGCCATGGTGTGCGCGATCCCTGGGATGAATCTCCTGTAGTAATTGACTATTCCGAGGAATTCTTGTACAGCCCTGATAGAGGTAGGGGTGGGGAACCTGACGACGGCCTCGATCTTCGACGACAATGGGCTGACGCCTCCTGGGGATATCTCGTGGCCTAGGAATTCCACCTTATTGATACCGAAGGTGCATTTGTCGAACCTGACGATGAGGCCACTCTCCTGCAGGCACTGCAGGACCTTCCAGATGTGACATAGGTGTTCCTTGTGGGATCTGGAAAAAATTAGGATATATACGTAGCAGACACAGAAGTCCAGGTCCCCCAGGATGCTGTCCATCAGCTCCTGGGAGGTCGCGCCCTCGTTCCTCAGACCGAAGTTGGAGAAGGCGAAGATGTAGGACCCGAAAGGCGTGACGATGGCGGTTTTGGGGATGTCTTCTGGAGCTACTGGTACCTGAAAATATGATTTCAAGAGATCTAATTTTGAGAATATTTTGGCCCCGTGGAAGGAGGCCATTAGGTCCTGCATATTTGCTAGAGTGTAGTGGTCAGGTTCTGTAGCGAGGTTGAGCCGCCTGTAGTCGCTGCAGGGTCTCTAGGTGCCGTCCGCTTTCTGCACCATGTGAAGGTGGGAGGCCCACGGGCTGGGAGCCTTCTTGCATATGCCCATCTGTTCCATCTCGGCAAAGGCCTTCTTGGCCTCCTGAAGGCATTGTGGGGGAAGCCTCTGGAACTTCGCGTGCGTCGGGGCCCCCTTTGTTTTGATCTGATGATATATCCCGTGTTTGGCGGGGACCCCAGGCACCTGATGAAGCTCGGGTCTGAAAACCTCCGGGAATTCCTTCAGGAGGGAGCCATACTGGTGGGGCGTGACGTAACAGATTGTGGGCTCCCTGGGGCCTGGTGACAAGGGCAGAACTGGCAGGACTTGGTGTCCAGCAGCGGGCGAGGAAGTCCGCACCCAGGAGTGGGGTCGTAACGTCTGCGACAATGAAGTTCCACCTGTACCTCCAGCCAAGGAAGGAGAACGACAGGAGCCTGGTGCCATAGGAGAGGATGGGAGACCCGTTGGCGGCCATCAGGGAGGCAGCCGGGTCTGACGGACGTCTGCGGTCATCTCTGGAAGGCGGGAACACTGACTGCATGGCCCCGATGTTGATCAGCATCATCCTGCTAGAGATGGTGTCCCGGTCATAGAAGCCTACTGGTGTGGGGCCCCTGGGTGTTTTGGGTGCTGCTGCCATGGCGGCCTTTGAGGGTGGCTGCCACCTCCCCCGTTTTTTGGAGGGGAGAAAAGGCAGGGGGCTTCGCAATTCCAGGCATCTTTCCCGAACCTTTGGTGGTAATAGAAAAGCCCTGGCCTCTCCCTCTTCTGCTGGTGGGACAGCCTCCTCCTGTCGACAACGTTGATGCCCTCTGTGGTGGGGTCCTCCGGCTGGAGGCAGTTGATGGGGTGTGCAGGCGTGGACACCTGCTTCGCCGCCCTCGTGGAGTCTGTCAGCTGCTGCGCCACCCTGATCAGGTCCCTGACCAGCAGGATGTATGCTTCTGTGATCTGCCCACAGACCTCTGGGAGTAGCTGCCGCAGGAAGATCTCCCTCAATAGGCTGATCTCTTTGCACCTGCCGTTGCTGTCAGTCCCAGGGAGGAGGAGGAGGTCCTGGAGGACATGCCACGTTTCCCAGAGGTTTTTGTCCTGCTGGGGGTTGAGACCTTACCTTACCTTATAGACCTTACAGTTAGTTCGGGTTGCCCCAGGTCCCTCAGTGTGAGGCACCTCTAAGGCGAGGTCGAGGGCGTTGGCGGCTCTCTCGGAGACCGGCAGGGAGCAGGTCTCGACAAGAGTGGCCTTTAACTCCGGGAAGGTGGTAGGGCTCGACGTTGTCATCAACCACGGGCGACCTTGTATATCTCCTCCGGGAGGATGTTGATGGCGATGTCCGCCTTCAACACCTCGTCGGTCAGGCCTGCCACCCTAAATTATTTAGCCCCTCGACTCTGTAGAGCCAGGATGCTGTGTTCTGATGGGTGAATGGCGCGTGGGAGGGGGTTGCTCGAGGGAGACGTCTGCCTCCGAGAAGTTTGCGGTTATTTGTATGTGGTTGGTGATGTCTGTGTCCATGCTCATTCCGCGCTCTCACCTGGAGTGTGAGGGAACACTCGCATCAATACACACTTGGGAGCGTGCCGTGTTGGTCTGCTAATGACACCAGTGATTTGCCGATGAGGGTCGGTAATGCCTGAACGCTTTGTTAGAGCGCCGTAGTTAGTCCGTTGGGGGCGTGGGTTGGTTCATCGGGTCAAGACTAAGTCACCGTTTGGGTCCGTTAATGGCTCCGGGAACCACTCCGGGGGTCACCACTGTGAGAGAGGGTTGAAATAATGAGCAGGAAGACAAGTACTGCTGGTTTATTGATGAAGCGTTAGTTATTTATAAATGATTTGTTTAACCAGGCCTCTGAACTCTTTTAGGGTTCTACTTGGGCGGGAAAAAGAAGGGGGAAAAGAGTACATAAAAAATTAAATAGATAAATAAATAAATAAAAAAAGGGGGGAAAATTAAAAATCAAGAGAAAGAAAAAAAGAAAAAGAAAGGGAGGGGAAAAAAGGGGGAAGATTATATTTTATGTATCAATTTAATTTTGCTTAAGAAGAGCATGATATTATTAACTGAAAAGTTATTACCTTCTGCTAGAATATCCTTTATTGATTTATTTTGTAAATAAGTATTTCTTTCATGATGCCATCTGGGACAGTCAATCAAGATATGTTTGATTGTTATTGGGACGTTACATCTTTCACAAGTTATTGGATTTGTGTGCGGAGTTGACATCAGATGACCATGTGTGAGTCTGGAGTGTCCTATTCTGAGTCTTGTTAAAATTACTTCATTAATTCTTTGCTTTTGGGTAGAAGAATGCCACTTTTTAACTTCGTTCTTAATTTGTTTTAGTTTGTTTTGAGGGTATATTTGTCCAGTCATTTTGCCAATCCCTATAAATTAAGGGTTTACTGATGCTAGCCAGTCTGATATGGGGGCTTTCGTAGTAGTTGGGGGGATTGTACAAGCCAATTTAGCAGCTTTATCTGCTTTCTCATTACCCTCATAGCCTACATGGGCTGGGATCCAACAAATTTGAACTTTAAGGCCGTTTGTAATTAAGTGATGAATTTCCCTTTGGATATTTTGGACAAGGTGATTATTTGATTTAAATGATCCTAGTGCTTCAATTGCACCTCTTGAGTCGCTCAATATGAGTGCTACCCGCTTATAAAGCGGCGTGTGGACGTCTGCGTAAAACGCAGAGACCGTGGGCACAAAAATTTACAGGTGACCTGGGGTCAAACTAATTCTCTACACAAAACAGGACAGGTACATACAGAAAACATAATGATTAACAATGACTGGTTAGACATAAAAATACTGTCACATATACATGGTACAAGGTCAGATGAACAGATAATAAATATACAATTCATAATAATAATAATAAAATTGTGTCCATCCGACCCTAGGTTGCACATGAAGGAACTGCAGAAAACGGGATGTCATTACAGAGAATCCGTTGAGCAGGGACTTTACAACCTCCTTATGATTATGGTGACATGGGTTGGTTTCCCACGACTGGGCATCACAGCCACTTCAATTTCTTGCACTTGGATCTTACGGCTTTGTAGTGACAAGCATATCCAAAAAAGCGCGAAGAATTCGAGAAGTTAAGAGGGCATTGTGGCTATTACAATTACATATGTATCTGGTAAAAGTGACTAGTAGATTCTACACACACACACACACACACACACACACACACACACACACACACACATATATATATATATATATATATATATATATATATATATATATATATATATATATATATATATATATATATATATATATATATAATATATTGTATTTGGAGACTATATCCACCCACCTCTGCCATGTTGACCGTGTAATGCGTTTGTCGCACGCAGCCATATTATGACTTTTTATCACATCACTTGAGTTCGATGGGTGATTTGTACATGGGAGCCGATATCCACTTATACCTCACTTGTGGACGATTGGGTTAATGCGTCCACTGTAGTCCTGAGTTCCTGTCCCTTGCTGGTTCGAGCCCACGGGACGGCGTACTTATTATCAACTAAAAAATTCCCCTTGGTAACATATATGAAAATATATTTCCGAGGTAGAGCGAATTGATATTAAAGGACGTTTGTAGCTTACTGATTGTGTATATATATATATATATATATATATATATATATATATATATATATATATATATATATATATATATATATATATATATATATAATAATTATATATATATATGCTGTTAACTAAGGAAATTATGATAAATGTCGCCAACTTCGGATGCAGTCAATCTGTACTTTCGTTAATGTAGTATTAAAAACACAACAGCTCTTCCGAACACTGGATTCGAGACACAAGGCAGCATAAAGAATAAAATTACTTGCTTAACCTTCCCTACTTCCTAGTTAATTCACTGGAATGGTTGAATGTCGCTAAACAATATAATTTATGCTTAATCTAGACCTCGTAAAAGCAAAATGCTTGGGTAGATATGGTGGCGAGAGACTGAAACAAAGAAGCGGGAAATACAGAAAAAGGGGCTAGTAATTGACGAAGTTTTGAACAAAACACAGACTTTACCTTGGACGACAAGTTGTTGCGCATACAACGGACGATCGGAAGTTCTGGGATGAATTCGCCACTTCACTACTAACATAGACTATAAAACAAAGAATAGGGAGCCGAGACGCATAAGGCATGCGTCCATGACAGCAGGCTGGTTCTCTCTCTCTCTGCTTGTCCGACCTGGCTTTTATCCTCATAAGACCAAATGGCAAATTGTAATATTTTGTATTTTCTCAGATATACAAACCGAAAGTCTTTTACCAATCTGCCAGAGGAAAAGTGACATTGCACAGATGTTTAACATGGAGGTTAACCACACACCTACAGTTGCTGCTGCCAATTTGTAAACTTTGCTACCAAGCTTCAATGACCAGAACAGCTGTCATTGAAGATTTGCATGGATAAGATTATGGATTTGTATATCTAAGAAAAAATTCAAGAATTTGCCATTTAAACAGGTATATTTTTACATTATATTTTGTATTACAGCAATTCCTACAAGGATACAGACCCTCTTATTTTATATCAGTATCTTTGGCACCATGGTCAGGTCATTGAAGCTTGGTAACAAGGTTTTTAAATTTGTTGGGGGCTTCTGCAAGGGTGTTGGAATGGCCCTCAGGTGTGCAATTAAACTAACTCACTTTCCTCCAAGGCTGTTGTTGAAGTGCATTTCTCTGGTTTTCCTTGGCTGAGTGGTTTTAATCATGAGTGTGTTTACAGTAACTGTTACAAGAATGGCTGAGGGATTGGTCAAATAAACACTATCTAAAGCTTACAACAAATTGATAAAAAAATGATGCATACATACAAAATTATATAACAGTTCACTCTTAGAAAATGTTCAAAAGGCTAACAAGGGTCATCCCAAAAAAACAGATTCTGCCTTCTCTTGTTGAACACGAAACCTCACCATGAAAACAGACTTTTCTCACACACCAGCCTGCAACCCTGGAAAGAAAATATCTCATTAATAAGCAAGTACTCTTAAGTGTTGATTATCCTTCTGTTATTTTCTAGGACAGGCTATGTCAAAAATTAACACTCAAATCATCACTACAGTTTCTGTGGAATACTATACAATTGATAGCCTTATTCAACCGCTCCCAAAAATAATATTCCTTTCACAATAATCTGGGACAGTAAAATAATTTTACCTTGTATAACTGATTTTAGTTAATGCTAAAATCAGTTATCCAAGGTAAAATATATAAAATCTTAACAACATTTCCAAAATGTAAGAATGCAGTTTTGCTCCCACGGACCACCCAGGCACAAGGGAAATGAACCCAGTCATAATAAAAACGTAAAATTTTAAAGTACTTTACATTTTTACTAGGTATACAAACCAGGAAGTACTTTACATTTTTAGTAGGTATACAACAAACCAGAGCCCTTTATAAAGTAGTACCCTTCAGCATGAGGTCTGAGATGGTCATTGAACTTTGTAATATGGTCATTATCTGGTGGTTACCCCTCACCACCATCACGAAGCACATCTTTGGACTGCAGTGGCAAAGTAGGGTGGTTGAGGTTGGAACTCTAAAGTTTCATCATTCTTTCTATGGGAGTACAAACCATCACTTTTAAAAAGACTCCCTCCTCAGGTTGACATCATCCCTCACAACTGACTGGAGTTGAATCTCACACAGAAATGCCACAATCCCAGTTCCAAGTATGAGCAAGGGATGCAATGATTCCTGTACCCTTTTACTTGATCTGGTATATGGGATGACAGAGTGGTAGGACCTGGGCCTGAATAAGGGTATAGAGAACCTAGATCGAGTTAGGAAAGGAATGGGAAACCAAGAAATCCTTCACAAGGGAATTAAAGTTGGAAGGTAGCTAATTCTGGCCAACACATATTGTTGAGTTCAGAATGTAGCTCTGTTATGCTTCGCTCCCCAACTGTCAAATAAGGAAGAGAAGAGGATGCATCTCAAAGGCAGAGTTCTACGACTGGGTGCGCAGAGTGATTACCTACATCTAGTCTGATCCCATCTGATACACTTTGTTGGAGCTGCAGAAAAGAGATGGGGAAGAAAGAGGGTCAAGTCACTATGCATTCACACCCAGGCTTTCACTGAGCAAAATAATCAAGCAAGATACTAGTCTGCCCAAAACTGAGCTGGGTACTTTACACTGTTTGTTGAGCAGCCAAAACAGGTCCCAAGAAGATGGTAGAGACTTGTGGGTGAAGTCCCTCAGTTATCATGAGAGAGGGGTGGTGCTAGCCTATAAATTGCCCTCATTGCCTTACAAATCCAAGAGGTTCCTCTGAAAAGCTAGGGACAAACCCATGCCCCTCACTGTGTGGACTCTTACATGAGCAGGAAGGGCAACATCTTTCTTTCTCTGAGGAATCATAAGTCTTTTTGATAACCTCATGAAGCCAGAAAGAAAAGAAGTTCTTGCACACTTCCTTATACTTGCAAGTACTAAATAAAGCCATGACATTCTGGACAAAAGGGTTAGTGCCTTTTTAGGTAGTAGCTAGCAACTTGCACTGAGTATAAAATCACCTTATCCAGGTCACCACCAACAAAGTCTCAAATGGATGGGATTTAAAAACTCAAATCTGTCATTAGAAACTGACAGGTTCTGAGTTTTCACCACAAACTCAGGAACATAAATCCCCACCCCTCCATGAGCTGGACTAGATGAGTGTCCATGTAAGTCCCTGACATGCTTTGCTGAAGATAAAGCTGGCAAGTCTTGAGTAAGCTTTTAGACTGAAGCTTCCCCCAGGGACTCTTAAGGCACCTGATTCAGGCTGCAGAGAACAAGGGTCATTTCCCTATCAAGAGGACAAAGTTCATGAGAGGGGACAAGACTGTTCAAAACTCCTCATGAGCTCTGATCTCTTTAGTGACGTTGAGAGAGCCAGGTTCAATCTGACAACCTGACTCACAATTGAGTGATAGCCTCTCTTGCTGGATACATTGGATAACCTCCAGGCATGAAGCTGAATGGAGTGGACTGCCTGGTGGCACCTCCAAAGATATGGCTGACAGACTAGAGTAAATTGGGTACTCTCTCTTGGTGCCTTGCTTGAGAGTCAGCAGATCTATGTACTTTTGAGTCCAACAAGCAATCAGGGTCATCTTTGAGTTTGGGAGTGATCATCACTGCTGGTTGCTGGGTAAATCAGGTTGAATGGCATAAGCATCTAGATTGTCCCTAGGTTGTTGGAATGAATCTTCCACCACTGCACAAGGAATATGGAAGGAGACAACAGGACACTATAAGCTTTCTGTTCAGCCTCATGGTAAGGCAAACAGGTCAAGCATAAACTAACCGCAGAATTTACATTTCCACTATTTCAGTATGTAAGGACCAAATTGGCCGTGACAAGTGACTTGGTATGCCAGAATATTCCACCTGCCTGGAATGTACTTGGCTGGCATCTTGATGGCATGGCAAACTGCCCATTTATTGATTTGCACTGTCACCCTGAGACTTTCATCCCCCACCCTTGCTTTTTGACATAATCCAGCAGTGTTTTAGCTCATCAAGACTTAGTGATCTATCAACTGTTCCTGGAATGCTTGTAGGGCTGGCAACACTGCCTGCTTTTCTGAGTGAGGTGTGCCCTGTGCCCACATACCTGAAACAAACAAGATTTCAGGTGTGTGCCCTTGACCCCTTTGACAAATCCATGAACAGGTGGATCTCAGGAGGCGGCAATTCAACAGAACTCCGGCTAAGAGGTTCTCGTCGTCCAGCCACCAAGCTAGATCCTCTCATATCTTTTGACTCAACAACAAAAGTTGAGAGGGGAGATCTTAAGGAGCTAACCAGTGCTACTTCACTGCTACTGTACTGGCCACAGGTGGATCCATCCATGCAACATAAGCTTCTCCAAAGCTGACAGTTGGCCGAGGACAACCTGCCAGCAGGTGAGCTGGTTGTTCCACCAAGGATAGGAATCGCTAATGCTGTCCTGAGCTTCCCACTCTAGAGTTTTGCAGGAAAGACTCCCCACTGCCAAGTTTGTGGGCATGCCAGAACTAACCAGTCATACAGGGCTGGAGACACCTTTCTCCATCACTGCCTTCACCTCTGCTGACAGGCCAGAGATTTTGGAAAATAAGATAAGAACAGCATAAGAACAGAACAGTATCAGTGTGCATGAGGGAGGGTAACGGTTCTTCCCGAGGGCCCAAACCTATTCAGGGCTTTGAACCCCTGTCTCTGCCACATTGCTCAATAGCCAGATATGCATCCCCCCATAACTCATGGCAGTAGAGGAGGGGTCACTGCCCTCAGCAGCCCCCTTTCTTTTTCTCCTTCCCTTCTTTCCTAGTTGTCCTTCGGAGAGGAAGGCTAAAGAACGGAGAAGATGCCCCTTCTTTCCTAGAGGAAGAAGGCTGGGCTACTGGTATGGATTTTGTAGGAGCAGGTTTCCTCCCAATCCCCACTGAGGGTTTGAAATACACTGCATGGTTGTGAGTCCAATTTTCTCCTCTTAACCACCTTCTCCATATTACTCTTGGGAAAGGGTAATGTTGAACCCAACACCAAACATATCCTAAGAGTAAGATTACTTTCCTGGGAAATTTGTCTTGAGAAAAGAAACATGTCTCTTCTATTCAGTTCAGAACTAAGCTTGCCTAAAGGTTGGAGCTCTAATATGAGAGGAAAGTCAGTGCTTTTCCCCTGATACTAGTAACCTCTAGAACTTCACCATCACATGCTGAGATCAGACATGTCATGGCAAAATCTGTCATGTTCAATCACAGCTCAATCCACAAGACATCCTGGAGGGAAGCTGAGGCAAGATTCCATGGCACCTGAATTAGCAGTAAAGATAGACTCAGTTTTCTGGTAGTCTCTACATATGTCGTTCATCAGTCCACAGAACGATGAGTCCAATGCTAGTAGTTGTCTCTGTGTCCTCCAGGATCTAGTACCACCTCTGATGCGTGAGCAGTGGTGGAAGGAGTTTGCAAGATCTGCTGGATGACAAGGAACCCTCTGACCTGCAGATTAGGAGCATTTACTTGGCCCAAGACGCCATGTACAAGCTGGGACCATGACAATCTAACGATGACAAGACCAGGGCAGGCATGGAGCCATGGAAACCTCTTTGATTTATTATGCTCAGAATGAGTGTGATAATCTCACAAAACTGAAGCTCTAGCTTGGCTCGCTGATGTTTTGGAGAGAAGTGCCATCTAACCCCATGAGATCCTCAAAGGCATGAGGTGGATCCCTAATTGGTATACTGTGTGTGTGTTTGTGTGTGCCTGGGGAAACACTGCATGTCACGTAAGATCTACCTTCTGATTGATGTTCAGACTCGAGATAAGTCAACCAATACACCTACTTATATTTGGTAGCAGCTGAGCCATGAGAGGGGATAGGGGAACAGTCACATGCATGCATTGTGTAGACCCATCCACACAAGAGGTGAATGGGTTGCATGTGAACAAGTCCTCCCAAGAATATTTAGTCCTGAAAGCAAATCTGTCATGAATAAACATGTTCGGTATGTGCACAATCCAGGGATGCTGCACACAGCGAGCAAGACGGCAGTGCTGAGTCAACCTGATGGGAAGAGCCTACCCCATAACCTTTGTGTGTGTATGTGGTCCATGGACCTTGCACACGCACACTGACAATGTGCTCTACCCAGTGTTACTACTCTGTATAGCCAGAGGAAAGAGCTAACTAATTGCTAGTTGTATGAACACAATCCCTACAACAGGCACGCACTGTTAGCCGAGTATGCTGACTCAACGACAAGTACATTCCTAAAGAAACACAATTTGAAGAGCCAGAAGCAGCCCTTGTGTCTGAGTGGGTCAGGACAGAGTACCAAGAATAATCACCACTGGGTGACTGTGAGCTCCCACCACCTGAGATGGGGATAAGCACTCATTCAGAGATCTAAAAGACTTCTTATGAGAGGCCTTCTAAGAGTTCCCTCATTCTTTCTCCTGTTAACTGAAGGAATCAAGAATAACAAAAAGGAGGGAGATAAGGTTGATGAGGTGGAAGAAGAAGTAGTAGAGCATCGAGAATACTCCTTCCTTTTCCTGCCTCAGTTCTCACCAATCTCAACGCTGGAGGGCAGGTCAAGGCTAGTGCAGTCAAAATCATAGCCCTAGCAAAAGCAGGAGGGTCTGTTACAGCGAAAGCAACTGCTATAGGAGAATCCCCTTCCTTACCAGATGCCAGAGCAGCAGAAGCCTCCTCCTTTGCCAAGACAAGGTGGCCTAGAAAGGCTGCAAATGATGGCCAACCCAGGATGTTAAAGGTAGGCCAGATCTGCAACAACTTACAACCTGGAACCTCTGAGTCACTGGTAGGCAGTGTTTTTCTAGAGCAGGCACCAATCAAGCATCTGAATCATCCTCTGAGGAGAGCAAATGGTAGGATCCTTTCTTCCTATGAGTACCCTCCCCCAACCAAGAGGGAGGTAGTACCAGCTGGAGGAATTAGGACAGAAATAACAAAGGCTGAGAGGAACATGCAAAAGTGCCACTGGGAGCATGTCCCCAATTCCCCAATGAGACTGGCAAATGATTTTTATCCTTCCTCCTCTTCCTTCTAAACTTACTGTGAATGGGACAAACCAATGTGTTCCTTGCAGGGGAATATGCAGGTGCACAATTTTCCCCTGCAGAAGACACAGTACATGTAAGGATCATTGCTTATAGGAGACAGAAAATACCTGCAAGGTTGCTCATACAAGTTGCTTCAAAAATGTATTTACTCTGAGGAAATATACAAATTGCTTCAAGAATCTGCTGTTTGTTCCTATGGAGATACAACCAATGTCTTTCATTTATGAAGTCTTAACCCTTAGTAGTGGGGCAGTTCCGTAAGAAGAAAACATTTGAATTCCTCCAGGAAAAATAAGGCTTCCTGGTGGATCTCACCATGTCAGTAGCATTATCTATGCTTAAGAGACACTTTGAGCAGCCTTGCCCTCTCCAGGAGATCCAACCCCCCAAGAAGGGTGTTTCATTGGTGTTATGTAGCCTTATGGGATGTTTCATTGGTGTTATATTGCATAGTACATACATTAAATATAGCTTACATATATCCATGTACATTTACTTTATTATTGTTTTACAGAAGAATTATGTTTATCATTTATCCTTCATCAATGCTTAAACCATTATACTTACTGTAAGACCACTAGCTTGATTATGCATTGTGGCAACATTGCAATTATATGTTACAACACAGCTATTGTTTACCGGCATGTGTGATGCATAAGCCAGTTGCTGTTAAGTGGCTGTGACAAGCGTGGGACTTCCTCCCACTTTCACATTGGTGTCTCTGTCTTGAATATATGGGAGTAAAAAGAATCTGTGACTTTGATTCATCACCCTTAGTTCCATTGCCTACATGGGCGTATGTGGCAGGGTTACATGCCGCAGATACATGGTACAGTGAGTTGGATCTCCCTTGACAGAGACTTCAGCTGGGCCCGACGTTCTGAAATCCAAGAAAGCAACTGCCATTTAGAAGTGTTTACTTCTCATCCTGCACACTGGATCTCTTACAGTGACCCAGGAGTGATACAGTGTTTGTGCAGTGCAGAGTTAGTGTGTCAGTGTATTACAGTGCAGTGTGGTATAATGAGAATGCATCCTCACATCTCTCAGCAGGATATTCGAATTCTGGCATGATTTTTGCGGCCCCATGACACATCCTCCTCCTCTCATGCATTGAGGGGTGAGTGAGGCGCTCAGCACTGCTGCTCCCCACTCAGCCTGCCCTCTTCCCCACCAATGCAACACAAACACCCAGCCACCTACACTCGCTCGTCTCGTCCAGCCTGCCCGCTTAATTTTACAAGCTTATTGTAACCTAGATTTTAATTTTCAACTACTGGTGCATTCCTTCATTTACATACAGCAAATTGGACATTTCCCTGGCACTCTCCAGACTAAACTCTCTTACGATACCAACTCAACATGGCTCTGCAAGAGTAACAGCTAATTGAGTTGACAGATCAGACAGAGGATCAGATGGAGGGTCCGATGGGTGACAACGGATCAGTGCATCTCCCCCACAGCCGATGACAATACCAGCCCCACCTTCCCTCCCTCCCCTGACTCCCAGTAAGCCAGTAGGCCATGATGATGACATACTGCATCTCATACACTTTCTTCAGACTTCCAGCTTGCAAGAGCAAGATCAACGGAGACAAGAGGAACAGACCAGACAACAAATGGAGCAATCACGACAGGGAGACAACCAGTGGTTCATGGCGCTCTTCACACTACAGTACTATCAGGACAGATTGCGGCATCGCGACCCCAGCAACCTGACACTAAATCTACACCTAATGTCACACCTGTTCCTCCAACCCCTGGCATTGCAGTGCATACACCCAAGGTTTCTAGCAAGCCTACAGTCCACTCCCCACCTCTCCTGCAACAAGATGAAGCAATTCGCCAATGGAGGCTCCATTTTGAGGACTATGCAACTTAAGTTGGACTTGATAGATTGCATCAAACCTCCCAGCTGATCTACATGAGGACTTGCATCCCTCCCAACACACCACTTTCCCTTACAGAGGTGTTGGATACACCACAGAAACACTTTTGCAGCTTCAGAAATGAGGCTTTAGGACACAGGGAATTGTTGTCCTGCAAACAGGCTGTGGGAGAATCATTTGCAGACTATTATATATGCCTCAAGGAGAGGATGAAGAGTTAATACAATGCCTTATACCCCTCCAACCCTCATCTACCCTCACAGAGCTCATGACATGCTGCTGCTCCTATGAATCTACACGTGCAACTGCATCAGCCATTGCATCTTCCCCTAGCCAGGCCAGTGCAGTATCTTCATACAAGAGGAACCATGCCTGCATAAGAGGACTTCTCATTGATCTCCTCACTAGCATTCTCACTAGTATCCTAACAGTGACCCCTGTCAATACTGCTCTCACAGGCACAACTCCAGACATTGCCTAGCCACGGGTGCCACCTGCAATAACTGCAGATGCACAGGTCATTGGACCTGCTCCGAGAAAGGCCCTGCTAAGGAAGCTCAGTGCAATATCTGTCTGAAACAGGGACATTTCGTGAAGATGTGCAGGTCTACCAAAATGAACCGGAAATCACCCCTCACCACCTACTAAGTCAAACACCAACTGCTGTCTCGTGGGTGCCACCTCAGATAATGAGTCCCCCACACCAGTCACTGTCTCCCTGTCATTCGGCGATATCTCATCACATCTCCAGCTAATCCCCGATACAGGAGCAGACATCACAAGTGATTGGCACCACACACTTGAATGCACTCCACATACCCTGGACAGGACTTTCACCTTCACCCATGACAGATGTCTTGACAGCAGATGGATCCCCCATGACACCAGCTATGGGATGCTTCCAGGTAACATTTCGCCTCGGCGACAAGTCATGCTTAGCAACCATACATGTTCATGAGGATATCCAGACCTCCCTCCTCTCCCGTGGACATTGCCGAGCCTTCGCCATAGTGTCACCAGACTTCTCGAAGCCCATTTTCAAGGTTACACATGTCAACAGAAGTGCCCAGTTTCCTGCCTCCGCCATGACGTCACCTGCAGCTACTAAGGACTATTTGCTCCGCCATTTCAGCAACCACCTCACATCCAAGACGGATCTGCAGACTCAACCACTAAAGAAAATGGTAGGTCCCCCAGTGCAGATCCACCTGAACCCCTGGCGTGTACCGTTCGCTGTACACACACCCAGACCCATTCAGTTCACCCTTGGGGATTAAGTGAAAGAAGAACTTGGCTCCTTAGCACAACAGGGAATCATCACACCATTAGGCAACGAACCCTACGAGGAGAAAGGTGTCTGCATTACTGTAGATCACACCCACCTAAATTCTCAGGTTGCCCACCCTACAAACGCATCACCCATGCCCCATGATGTCCGCAACATCTCTCCTGCAAAGTACTTCACCACAGTGGAGGCCATGCATGGCCACTGGCAGACAGAGTTGGCGGAAGAGGACCACCACCTGACCAGTTTATAACTCCATACGGAAGATTTCAGCACTGCCGCGGCCTGATGGGATTTTCAGTGACAGGTGATGTGTACTGTCTCCGTAGGGATATGGCCCTGCAAGGCATCCCCAACTGTGTGAAAGTTGTCGATGACATCCTCCTGTCCGACGAGGATCTCCCTGCCCACCTACAACAAAACACCAATTGCTGACCAGGTGCTGACAATACAACACCACCCTCAACTAGGAGAAATTCACCACAGCTGCCCCTAAAGTTAACTTCTGTGGTTATGTCCTACCATCCGACAGCATTACAGCAGACCACGACAAGGTATCCACTATATGTGACTCCCCTACACCGTCCATATCACGGACTTCAGGTTATTTATGGGTCTTGTCAATCAACTTGCCAACTTCACTCCAGACATCACAGCACAAGCACAGCCCCTATACCCACTTATGAGCCCCAAACGCTCATTCATTTGGACCTCCAATAATGAGCGAGGATTTAACCCAATAACCGTTTTCTATGGGAAGCATCTTTGGTGCCCCCAGCTGTCAGCTAAGAGTGTGGCCAGCAAAAATTTATGCTACCCAGACTGTCAGCAAAAAGTAAAAAACACAACATGGCAACTACTCTCCCGGCCGCGCTATCTTTTGAGGGCTGGGGTGCTATGTTTGCTTTTTTTTATCAGTTTCTGTATCTTATTCCATATATTTTAACCCATATAAGACTATTAACGTATATACGGCCGTTTCCCTTTCACCACTGTCACGTATTTATACGTCTGCTCTTTCCAGCCATGATAATAACAGCAATTTTTCCTTGGCTATAGGATTATCAGCGTGGCGACATTTGGAAAATAACATTCTCTTAGTACCGAACACGTGCATTGTTTCATGTATGGAAGTTTATTTGTTGTATATATGAAACCCTTTCTTTTTGACATTCTAGAATTTATAAATAACAGGTTACAGCAATTAGTCATTCGAATTATAGTTGTTACTAATCATCAGATTTTTATTTGACAGGCCATATAATTGTATATATTCGAGCTATTTCCTAAAGATCTTGCATTTGGTAGTCTGTATAATCCAATCTTTGGGCTAAACCTTAGTTCCTGTTATGAATTCTACATCATCCACGATGCATGTCTGTTTTCTAAATAGAAAACATTAAATAAAAGTAAACTGTATGGAATTTCTAAGTCATATATATATATATATATATATATATATATATATATATATATATATATATATATACCCACACACACACATAACACACACACACACACACACACACACACACATATATATATATATATATATATATATATATATATATATAAAATATATATATATATATATATATATATATATATATATAAAATATATATTATATAAATATATATATATATATATATATATATATATATATATATATATATATATATATATATATATATATATATATATATATATATATATATATATAAAATATATATATATATATATATATATATATATATTATATATATATATATATATATATATATATATATATATATATATATATATATATATATATATATATATATATATATATATATCAAAGGCATATTCAGGTATCCTTGGAAGGTAATGTTCAGTTGTTTTGTTTTCATATCTCCTTTACTTCCCTCCACCTGCATCGAGTTTGGTGGGTGGAACCACTCGGACATTAGTTTGAGAATGATGCCTTGGATTATCCCCAGTCATTTTGACCGATTCCAATTCCTTGTTTCATGGACAATGGCAGATTTAGTGATCTCCCTATTGTAGAGGCAACTTAAACGACTTTTACTTTCCCCATGACTTTTGACCGTCAACAGGGGAATTCCGAAGTGACCATCATCAATGAAAGAAGGAACCGGAATCTTTCAAAAGGACTCGTTATAATTCCAGGCCCTAAAATCAAGCCCATCAAATTCGCCGCGGGTGGGAGGTAACCAGAGCCGTAAACAACAGCCGATCATTTCAGTCAATACCACCCACATAGCTACCCTAAAAATTTCTGTATTCGCCAGTTATCAATATCATAGTCAAACCAAACTGACCACGAACATGTACGTTTTAGACGTTGCCACTTTGCCCAGATTTGATTCATAAAACCTTGACCTAAGTTTGGCTCTCACATCTATATGGCAGACACGTTGCCACACCTTTCCATACTAGGTCTGAAACAGTAAACAGCTTGACACTTGTTCTGCATATCTAACCGTGAAGACGTAAAATGAATTGAAATCTGAAGAATTGAAGTCATACATTAAACTGCTTTGATCAAAAGTAGGGTGAGGATGATCTAGTTTCTAATCACCTAAATAAATTATACTAATGCCCAATATCTAGGCCAGACTCACTGATAAAAATAAATGCTACAAAACAAAAAAAAAAAAAAATACCATTATTGACTTCTCCAGTGATGGCAGATTTGTAAATTAACTCGGCCTTGTTCCGGAACGGCCTCTTTCTTCTGGATAACCCGGGGGAGGGATAATTAGGATTTTATGACCAGATTAAAGAACCCCGAACTGAGGAATGCAGATGAACTGTTATAAGTCAGGAAGATTATAAGTCAGGAAGAAGTTTCTATGTGCACTATAAATCTATACATACACACACATATATATATATATATATATATATATATATATATATATATAAATATATATATATATATATATATATATATATATATATAAAATATAAAATATATATATATATATATATATAATATATAAATATATTATATATATATATATCATGTTGTCTCTGTTCATTGATCCGTATGCTAATTGTTCTTTTTATAGTTGTTAGAATTCTCGAATGTTATGAATTATCAATGCCAAAACTGTTGGGTTTGAATTACTGTATATGACATCCAGTGTTCAAAGGAGGGTAAAGAACAATACAAAGAAAACAGTTATCTCTCTCTCTCTCTCTCTCTCTACAACTAAAAGATAATCTGATTAAGAAAATGGTGATACCGATAAATTTCATCATCTAGTTTTAAAGATTTTCCTTTATCGATGTAATGAAACTGCCCTGTTGTCAAAGACGAAATCTTGGGCCCGGAAATTACTGGCAACCCGTTCACAATCATCAAATATAGGCCTCACTTTACTGTCTTTACCTTGTTAGCCCTCTGTTGTTTTCAACATTCTCACTGTCGGATGAATTTTCAGCACTGTCACTTGTGCAAAAATTTTGTACGTAACTTTCATTTAGATTATGGTCTTTGTGTGTTGTTTCATGTTTGAAAGTTTGTTCATTCTAGATCTAACCCTGTGACCTGTGACGTTCCAGAATTTATTCATAAGTAACGACAATTAGTTATTCGAAATAAATGCGTGTGTGTATAGCGACATAAGATAATATACACAGCTTCTGGAGTAATTTTTATGAAATGCTGAAGTTAAATGGATGAAATAAATTACAATTATTGCCAACTTAAACAATTTAGAATAAATAAACAAAACAGTTTTCAGTCGTTATTCAGAATGAAGTGCATCTGGAGTTCAGCCACACGCACTGAACATATTGTAAAATAATAAAACAGTCAAGTGAGTACATTTTTCATATTTCAGTTGGAATAATGTCAATAAACTGCAATTACTTATCGTTTTTCATTTGTGCTAGAGCTGGAAAAGAAAAACAAAGAAAGTAACTCATTACCGATACTAAGTTGGATTAGATAGGATTATAGCCCTTCTACCCCATGCGCTGAAAGACCAAAATTCCTGTGTAAGAGAACGAACCAGCCCAGCAAAGTGTTGTCTTGCTACATAGCGATGTCTCCAAGCGACTGGCGAATTCCCACATTAGATATAGAAAATCAGGAAAATTACGATAAAAGGGGGTTAGGGAGGAAGTGTTTCTGTTTGAATATGGTCAAGAAGACTTCCTGGGACCTAGAGAAAACATATTTTAGTGGATTAACCTTGAAAGGAAGGCAGGAAAATTGATCGTAACATCATGGTAGCATATATCATCAAGTAAAAATAAAAAACAAACTTAGAATAGTAGCTTAGTTTAATAAAGTCATATTCCCCTTGGCTTTAAGAACAAGTTTGAAGGATGATGCTGTCAGCCATTTCTGGAAGTAATGCAAATTATTGACATTTCAAATCTCCTCTAGATTTTGATTTCTTGTTGCAGGCACATGAGGGGATGATCCTTGCTATTCTCCCCATGACATTAACCCATTTTCGATTGGGTTGAAGTCAGGACTGTTACAGGCAAGTAAGACAGTGTTGAGCCACTTGGTAACTTTCTTGGCCTTATGACATGGAGTTTTCATGAAGACAGTGCAGCCTTGAGTCTCATAGAAGCCAGGAGGTGATCTTCAAGAACTTGAATGTCTGGTCAGAATTCATTGTAACATTTTTGGGAGGAAGTGATCATGCCCTCTAATCCCCAAATCATGGAGATTCGGTTAAACAAGAAAGGGTTAAGGAGGGCCCTCAAGGTGATTCAGACTGTGACTCATCAGCACCACCTGTCCCTTTGCCGATCTGTCAGAAGAGGTTTCTGTGCCAGCACGTGGTCCTTCTGGAGGTCCTTCTGGAGACGGTGTTGGATGCAGTGGATTGATACAAAGGATTGGGTGACAGCTGAGAAGTTGTAAGACAGAGGGTTTTTTACGTAGTTCTCACAAGAAGATGATCAGTGGCCTTTCCAGGACTTGGGAACCGTTGGCTGGTAGGTCACGATGGCAGCCAGCAGCATTACAGTGACTCCCGGCCAGTACAGCAGATTTCTTTAATAGGCACTGCCTCCAGGCTAATATGACCCTCCTTATTCATGAGCATGACCCATACAAGACAATGCTGGGATCTTGGGGGCAAAGCCAACTGAGTCCTGCATCTTGTCCAATGTTGTTCACCATTTCAAACCATAGGGTGGGAAATGCATAAGGACATCAACAGAAACTGTGGTGGCGGTATATGTACTAACGCCACAGTCAAAACAGCTGGCTCAAGCTGCGCGCGTATAGTCAAACTTGGGCAAGACAGCTGGCCTTCACCACCTGTCCTAGCATCCTTCAACCGCCCTGTGGTCCTGCAAACAGATTCACTTGTCTGGACAATGGCTGCAGCCAAATGCATCTTGTCACTCATTTTCTGAATGCACAAAACTTGACCATTGGATGCCCCAGTCTGATGGCCAAGTGCTGCAGATTCAGCATTTCACCTTAATGCCAACCACTGCACCCTGGACATCCTTCCTGATACCCTGCCACTGAGAATCCACTCCTACAATGCCTCAAGGTGAAAGTTGCCCCTTCATCTTCACGTAGTCTGGCACGCAGGAAACAGCTCTGCATACCAAACGCCCTGTCTCACTCCCCAGCCAGCCTGAAGATGAGGAAGACTGCACCACCTCAACTGCATATGTCAGGGACATCGTTGCCAGCACCACCGCTTCCACCGACAACCAGGCAACAGGACCCATCGTCGAAGCAGATAGGACTCTACAGGAAATCCGTACCACTGCAACTCAGCATCAAGACTACAGTAACCTTGTCCACTACGTCTCCAACAGCTATCCCACCAAACACTATGACCTCCATGCCTCGAGCCCTCCCATATTGGAAGCTGCAGATGGGATCGTCATCCCTGCAGCCCTCTGTAGATGCACCTTGGCTCGCCTCCACTACAGCCACTGAGGGATCGAAGCTACTTGACGTCATGCAAGACAGACAGTATTTTGGCCAGGCATCGACGCCAATATAAAGAGTACAGAAGAAAGTTGTCATGTCTGCCAACATCATCTCCCCAGTCAGCAACAAGAACCTTACATGTATGACGACCACCCATCCTGTCCCTTCATAGCAGGGAAATCCATCCTTGTTATCACTGATAGACTTTCAGGCTGGCCTGTGGTTGTCCCCTGTGGATGTGACACAACTGCAGCCAGAGTCACAAGAATGTTCTGTGTCTTATTCCACGAGGTTGGTGTCCCACTATTTATGGACCAATGGAGGACCCCCATTTTCCAGTCAAGAATTCAAGCAATTCACCAACTGCTGGAGCATTCACCACATCATCACTTCTCCACATTACCCTAAATCCAATGACACTCAGAAGCTGCAGTAAAAGCTATTAAACACCTGATCATCAAGACTGCCCCATTTGGGAACACAGATTGTGAAGCCTTTGATAGAGGACTGCTGGAGCTTTGGAACACCCGACCCCTGATGGATGCTCCCTGTGCAGATTCTCTATGGCCAACCTCTCCGCACTTATGCTCCAGTCCACCCCCGGTCATTCACAGATGAGTGGAAACTAAGACTGAGGACTATGGCCGTCATACTGACGCCCACACCAACTGGGTCACGACCCTCTACAATTCACATGCCCGCCCTCTGACTAAGCTCACCATCGACCAGCGAGTCAGGATACAGGACGCCATGACAGGACAAGGGCGGCATCATGATAGGCCGCAGCAGGTCAAGACAGTACGAGGTGTGCCTTCCTAGTGGTTGCATATGGTTCCAAAACCGAAGACATGTACGCCCAGTGCCTAATATGAGTGATGACACCTCCCCAAAATCTCTGTGTCCTCTTGCTCTGGTCAGGAAAGAGAGCCATCATTCAAACCCACAAATGCCCCTCGTCATTCATCCCGACTTGCTCAATGTTGCGCTCAAGACAGTGCACAGCTCACATGCATCCATGTACATTTACTTTATTATTGTTTTACAGAAGAATTATGTTTACGTTATTTATCCTTCATCAGTGCTTAAACCATTATACTTATTGTAAGGTCACTAGCTTGATTATGCATTGTGGCAACACTGCAGTTATATATGACAACACCACTATTGTTTCCCACCATGTGCAGTTATATATGACAACACCACTATTGTTTCCCACCATGTGCGACGCATAAGCCAGTTGCTGTTAAGTGGCCGCTGAAGTATGACAAGCGTGGGACTTCCTCCCACTTTCATGTTAGTGTTTGTCTGTCTTGAATATATGGGAGTACAGGCAGTCCCCAGTTATTGGTGGGCTCAGTTATCAGTGATCCGGTTTTTCGGGACTTGTCTAGCGACGAAAATCGGCAATTTTCAGCACCAACATGTGCCGATAATCGCGTATTGGCACCGATAAACACCTAACAGAGGCGCCAATAATAAAAAAAATCGCTGATTTTCGGTTATCAGCGACTTTCGCTTATCACACCTTCGGAATGGAACCCCTGCCGATAACCAAGGGACTGCCTGTACAAAGAAAACGTGACTATGATTCATCACCTTTTTCCATTGCTTACATGGATGTATGTGGCAGGGTTACATGCCGCAGATACACCTATGAACCGTCTCATTCTTCAGACAGACCAAATCTGAAGACTGTCCTTCTCTAAGCTTTAGCCTTGGTAGAGAAGATGGGGGAAATGTATGGCCTGTCTTATCTTAGCACTCAGAAGGGTGGGGGTCCCTCTTGTTCTCTTGCATCCCATGGTTTTGTATAAAAAATTCAGAACCCTTCAATTCTAGATGTAAGGTCTGAGTTTGTTGGTGGAGACCTGTATGAGATACTGTTGTGCCCAGTCTGTGCCCTTATGTACTATTTAAAAGGAACCTGCTTCTTGAGGCCAGAGTGTAGGAGACTTTTCATTAGTACAAATTAGCATAAGAAGGAACACCCTTTCTCTCTGGCTTGCTAAGGATATTAAACAGGCCTATTATTCCTCCAGGGAGGAGTCTGGCCTCCTTTCCCACTTGAGGGCACATGAAGTTTGGGGCATGGGATTGTTCTCACCTTCTGGAAGAACTATTTGGTTTTCAGGTAATGAGGGCAGGAGTCGGATGTAGTTAGACAACCTATACCTGTTTCTACTTAAGGGATGTTGCCCACTGGTCTCTGGATACTTTTTCCTCGGGGCCGATGGTGGCTGCTTAAGTTGAGTAGTTACCAGATCCCAACTGGGTACCCTTTGCCTCATCCAAATACATATGCTTTGTGTGTCCTTATATGAAAAGTGATTGAGGAATAGATGGTTATCCCTTCCATTATTCCTTTTCCCTTCCCAAATGCTTCTGGGCCAAACAGACACCTGTTATAGGAATCTTAGAATGCTTCTCCCTCTGTCCTTTTCCTTTAACAAAGGGGTTGAAGGATATGGAAGAGCATCTCTGGGGGTAGCAATTCTCCAAAATTACTGTTTCTGTTCAAATTCTCCTATAATTTTCAGGGTTCTCAAGCAAAGGGCCCTTCCTCCTTCCTCTCTATTCTTCTTTCCACCAAAACAGTAAGAGGTTGTTGAAGTCATTGTATCCCCTGATTGTACAGGCAAATGAGAGCTTGGCTTTTCCTGGTGGACTTGATGTAATTTCCACCTTGGCTGTTGTAGAAGCTGTTTTCTCAGGCGTTTCTTGGAGAACGTGGTTTATGATTGTCTAAAAAAAATTGATTATTTTTGCAGTGATGATGCCTGATGATTCTTCCCCACTTGATAGGAAATAGCCCCAATGATGATGCCTAATGATTCTTCTCCACTTGAGAGGAATTAGCACAAATAAGATTTTATATCGAACTGCCATTCTGTGCACTTCACCTGAGACCGAGAATGGCTAATGTCTTTGATTTTTGTTGTTTGTCTTGATTTGTGTTGTTTGTCTTGGTCTCTTGCCATTTCGAGAGGGATGGTTCAAGGAGGAAGGTGAATAAGGTTGGTGTCTTCTGAGATCAGTACAGCCAGTATTGCCTCCTCCCTGTATTGTGTATATCCTAACCCCTGCCCTCCTCTTGGACCAGTGCTAGCCCATACACCCACCACTGCAGAGGATATTTGTGAGCAGGATGATGGCCAAGTTGTCCTAGGCCTAACTCTTCTCTGAGAAAGTAGGAGCTGCTGAAGGTGTGTGGCCTTTTCTGGATAGTCTGGGGATCCTTTGGCTTTGGCTGAAAGTTTGTGAGTCAGGTTAGTTTTGGAGAACCCCATCACTTCAACCATGGTTTACTCCCTACAAGCCTAAATGTGCTAAAGTCAACCAATGCTCCTGTTACAACTGCTCCAGCAGTTTCTGGCCCTGTCCCCTCAAGGATGTTTCTGCTCCAGCAGTTTCTGGTCCTGTCCCCTCAAGGATGTCTCTATCTTGCTTTGTTCTCAGCAGATAGATGAAGGACAAGGGGCACCAGTGGTTTGGGGGAGTGCTCTATCTTCCACCTCCTCATTAAGTCTTCTCTGTTTTCAGATCACTAGAAGTGTAAGTAGGGCTGGAAGTTAGCTTTATACAAGAAGACTGAGACAGTTGTTACTCTTCTGTTAGGTGTGACAGTAATTCTAGCTCCCATTCACTAGGGCAGATGGTAGTCAGTGTAGGCTGTACAGTAAATGAGTCTGCATGTGACAAATCTATATTACATAGGTTCTCTTGCACTTGGTCCTCGCTGCAAGATTGTTGTTTGCTCCCATCAGGGCAGAGAACTGTCCATACTCTTCCTGTGCTCCGCTTTCTGGGGAAGATTGTATAGAAGAGCCTGCACTTCCCCAGACTAGGAACATGCTTGCAGTCGGTCCCCATCATCACTGTTAGCATGGCTGTACTGGCCTGTACACTAACACTCAGCTTGGTTGGTGCTGCTTGCACTCTTGTTCGTTCAATGACTGTTCAACCAAGAATGTTTAACCAGTGATTGTCCTGCCCAGCGTAGAGTCCAATACCACTCTGCTCAGCTGGTGCTATTCACTCTGTCAGTGCTGACCTACTCAGTGTTTGCAATACTCCTCACACTGCTCACTGCCAACATGATCGGTGCTACTTTTGTTTCAGGGAACAACAGCTGTAATGGGATTATGTTCAATCACCTTTCATGGCTTTGGAACTCGTTACAGTCCCCATAGCAGAGCACGGTTGGGCTCCTGTGTCTTCCTCTAACCTGACATTGGACCTGGGGGAGTTGAAGCAACCAGGACCACTTGGAAATTCCCAAGTCCTACATCACAGCACCTTGGGTTTCATCCTAGAGTTCACAACATTCTTTTGGTGGCCCTGGTCCCTGCTTGCATGGGACTTCTTGGAAAAGACAGTCTCTACTCTGTGGATTGGATCATTCTGTTTTCCCCATGTCAGGCTTTTTCCCCTGCCTCTGCACAGCATTGGCAATACAGTGTCCCAGATGCCTAGACCTCCCTACAGGTAAACTGGTCAGAATGACAAACAACCTATGGTTAGAGCATTTGAACTTCTTTTTCACTTATGTAGCAAGAGCCATGGAGCTGGTTGCTATGGCTTCCTTTAGGGTATGTTGCTCTTTGTCTTGCGGCAACACAAAGTTAGACTTTGGAACTTTGTTAATTAGAGAGACCCCAAAAAGGCAAAGATTGTTGCAGTCAGGGGGAAGGACGTCTCTCTCTCTCTCTCTCTCTGCAAAGTATTCTTTACTTTCATCAAAATTATAAAACAAATTTTGTAATTTGAGAATTTTGTGCAACTCTGAAGCTTTTGGTATTTTGGATAAATGTCTTGCATTGAGGGGTTACTGCTGAGACTTATGAGACATTTTTGTCAGCACTACGATATATCTGAAATCATGTTTTCTTTGTTTCAGAGTTGATTGATTAAAATTAAATGAATAATAATGACAAAAAATACGTCCATGAAAAGTAGTCAGTTCATACTATGCAAAAATATCTAGCTGACACTTAGACATTTTAACTCAAAATTTTGTTCTAAGTAATATTTTTGAACAACGCATTCTTATATATATATATATATATATATATATATATATATATATATATATATATATATATATATATATATATATCATTATTCAATCATTAGGACTATTAGCAGTGGAAATTGCGCTCATATAGTAACGATAGAGAAAACTGAACTCTAATATCAGTTATTACTTTTCATTAGGCTCATCAGCAGGGGAACTTAGGCTAGTTAAGTGATGACAGCATAGAAAACGGATCTCTCGTTTCCGCTGTACTAGCATAAATCCAGTTAATTAAGAGCATCTTGAAAATCCCTTCCTCACACGTATCCGGCTAAGCTCATTAACGGACCTTATTTTCATTAGACACGATGGGAACACAAAGGCTTAAATATATCTTCACTGTAATTATTCCCTGAAATTCCCTTTGGATCTCTCATTTTTCGCGTTCTTCAGCATAACTATGACCGGTTACTGTAGTAAAAAGGCGAAAGAGAAATGAATTAATTACACAGAACAATAGTATCAAGATAGTCAAAAATGAAAATGGCAGAAAAACTTATCTGACGGAGGGCCAAGTAGGTGTCCTTGGCGTGGAAGTCGAGGCGGTCGTTTTGCCTCCTGCCCACTTTGGTCGAGAATTTCGTTGGAGATTATGGGTGACCGGAAGAGGCACCTGCAAAGAGAGCAAGAAGGATGCAGCTATTATGAGGATAAAACAGGCCACATCTCAGGTCAAAATCAGAACTTGCAACTCTATCGAAAGACTCTATTTACTCATGAAAGGGAAAATTAATCGGGTTGCGAATGCAGTGTTTTGGCAGGACTGAACATCTCTGATTATGAAAAATTATGAATTCGGTATTTTCCTAGTTCTTACAGTAAGCATTTTTGTTTTTCCTGTCGGCGATTTTTCATATCAGATCGTTTGAATGTTTATTAATTTTCTATTATTATTGTTATATAAAAAAATAAGCAAACATTCATGCGAATTTATCTTAGTCGTCGGCTTAAAAAAAAAAAAAAAAAAACTAATGAATAGTATAGCGGTGTGAAAGCGAGCATGAACAGCGAACAGAGAAAATGAACATACTTGCAAAATGAACATACTTGAAAGAATTGGGATAACATGGAATTCGAAATTTGTTTCACTGGTAATTAGTCTACAAACTAATTCTTGCTACTTTTAGGAAATTCTTTACATATTCTTCATCACATTCTTGACTTACATTTGGGCTCTATGATGCATGAAGGGGAACCTTTTTTTTTTTTTTTCCAAACTGAACATAATGCAATAGCGTAAATAATAATGGAAATTTGCCAAATCACAAGTTGATTTTCTAATAATATTTTTTTTTAATTAATTTTTTTTTTATTTCATACCTGAATTTACGAAAGGGAAACTTATCCTTTAGTGTATATGTATGTATATATATATATATATATATATATATATATATATATATATATATATATATATATATATATGTATATATATATATATATATATATATATATATATAGATTGACTGATTGGATATATATATATATATATATATATATGTAAACAAGTTTACAGGAGGAGGTAGTGAAGGCATAAACACGAGTTTAGCAAAAAGAACCTCATGCCAGACTGAGTCAAGGGCCTTTAAGATTTTGAGAAAGCAAAACTGCATGTTTCCAAAAGACATAAGCACAGGATTTAATAATTAGGTGACCATAAGTACAGGATTGCAATGCAAGCTGGATACAATGGTGTATATTCAAGAAATGCAAGAGCACTGACCTTACAGGCTGAGACTGTTTGGGAGGACTATGATTTGAGAAGAGTAGAGTACGAGAATCGGGAATATTGGTGAGTGCAGATCTTTCACCAGGATAGCAAGACTTGATAGAGAAGAAACGCTGAACTGCAGGTGTTAAGAACTTTATATGGAAAGGCCCAAAAATTTGTCTCAGGTTGAGACGAGATCAGAACGTCCTTTTTAAGGGAAAAAAGAAAACCTGACTGTCAAAGTACTATATAGTGGTACCATAATTCTCAGCAGAATAAAAGAAACACGAGTAACAGCTCCTACCAGGCATTCAAGAATCACGAGTAGAGCACTAGAGAGAGAGAGAGGACAGGGACGAGTCAAGAACCCGCCCTTTCTATTGGAGGGCTAAGGAGCAGGGGCAGTCAATCGAAGGGTTAGAAGTACAAAAGATGAGACAAAGCCTCAGTGACCTATGTGAAATCTAACCGACAATGGGAGCCATCAAGTCAGGGTTCGTGCTACCAATGCAGCAATCTCCATGGAAAACCAAAACGCTGTTATGCCAGTCAGCCATTAATTCCCCAAAATATCAAAGGATGAAATTTTATACTGGTTAGAAGTGTTTGAGTGGTAAAAAAAGGATAAAAAAGGTTTGAAACATGGTTATTATAATCAATAACATGTACAGTATACTGTTGAATAACTTGTTACAACTTGCAAATAACAAAAAAGTTGGCTGTCTGTCTAAATTCCCTTAACTCGGTACGTGTGAAACAGGAACACACAGAGGTGTGCTCAGAAATCTAGTAGACAGGGAGAACCTCGGCACGTGGGTGAAATGGTAATGACTAGTGGCAATATGCTTCACAGCCGAAGGATGGAACAGTTAGTGGGATTGGAAAAACATAAAAAAAGTAAAATATAACATGATCAGTTAGCATTATCAAAAAATCATAAAACAACAACGATATGAGAAACTGTACACAGTACAAAGAAAACTACTGTATAGTTTTTTACTCGCTATACATAAAAAAATGTTCTGCCTGAGTTTGATAAATATCCTGTTTAGAGTTATTTACAGCTACAACGTACAAGGAACATATCCTTCTTCGGATATATATACATATATACATACATACATACATATATATATATATATATATATATATATATATATATATATATATATATATATATATATATATATATATATATATATATATATGACTCACATATATATATTTTATTAAATATAAGATACCAACATAACCATTATAAGAAGTATAACCTATATATATATATATATATATATATATATATATATATAATAAACATTTCTATGGTATATGCTGGCACACACACCGATATATATAATATATATGACTCACATCGGATCAAAAAGCCCAGGCCTTTTATTAAAAGGGCTAAGAGAAGGACGACACTAACTGATGATCAACTGAAATCCTAAAATCAGATTTGGAACCTAAATACCACTAAAATACCTAAGGCAAGATTACCTGGGCAGGCTGACTTCTAAAGCATGCAGCTACCGACTCATAATGGACAGACTGACAGATTTCCAATATATTTGTTTTTTCAAAGTTCCCATAATCAGCAAGGGTAAAATAACGGGAAACTCATTTTATTTATTTATTTGAAGGTTATCCCTAAAAATGATTAATCCGACAGAAATATTTCCGCCAGTAATCAAGGCAAAGCACAATCATAAACATTAGGAAAGCCCTAGAACTAAGCTAATATCCCTTCTGATATATAATAACACAATCACCTATATACTAACTATATATATATATATATATATATATATATATATATATATATATATATATATATATATATATATATATATATATATATATATATATATACATACATGTGTGCACGTTATTACAGTAAAAGTTTATCATAGATACACAATATAACACGAAACCAATGAGAGGTCATTAAAACTGGCGATGGTTCATTCATCAAACTCGATGGATAAAATGATGAATGGCCCGGGAAAAATTTTCCCGAAAAATTAATCTGCCCTATCATTAACCATTGGGCGCTATGTATGCTACCCTCATTTAGCCACGGACCTTTGGAAAATGTGCGAAAAGTATAAAATTTTGCAAATTTAAATTTATCATTTCCAAACACTGAAGCGGGTTGGTGGATCATTAATCATGAATTTATGCCTTGTATTGGAATAAATTGGAGTGAACCTCAAAATGCCAATGTCGTTTGGAACACTGATAACTAGCCCCCTACTCTCTCTCTCTCTCTCTCGATGTGAGATTTCATCCGAATTTTCTCTTAACCATTATTTTCTGCACGAAAAGCTCATATTTCTCAAGGAAATAAATATTTTACTTTTACCTTTCGGGAGAGAAATGTGCATTCTGTCTCTAAAGGTAAAAAGTATCAACTTTTCCGTAACACGAATTCTAATTCCTTTAAAAAGGCTAATAATTTGTCCGTTGAAACAGTCACTTCGGTCCAAGTAACATTGCCTTTCAAAGAAGCAATTTTCCATCAGACCGTGATATTTTTCAATATCTTTTGTTCAATGACGACGACAAATAGCGCGCTAGGTAATAGGAGTTATTGCAAAATATGCCAGAATACATTTATCTGCCTTGAATATTACAGAAATGGAATATTAAGCGGGAACTGAAAGTGGAAGCTGCATTAATATTCATGCTACCAGTTTCCAGAATTTCCTTCTCCATATGTGAATAAAATTAAGGGTAACACAAACAGTTGTTCCTTTGCCTCCCTGTTTTGGCCTTCTCTAGTAGAGCTCTAGGTAAACATGGAGTTCTTTAGGTTATATTTATAATTTCACTTATATGGTTGATGAATGTTGGCACTGTTTTTTCGACAGATTTTGTTCATCACTGGTCAAGTTGAAATTCTATGACCAGACATTTCACACAGTTTTGTTTTACGGAAGGGCCAAGAATAAGTTTCATATTTATTCCTGGGTAATTCGATGCGAGTAATCTTTCCAGAGGGATTATTGCTAATGGCGATTCTGCTATACTTCTGAGTGGTTTCATCAGGTACTGGTGCGTTCCAAATTCTTCTGCACCTAACATAATTTTACTGTGCATTTGGAATAATACCATTTGTAGCATTTCATACCCATCCGGATATTTCAACTCCCCACAGAATGTATTTGGATGGAGACAGAAATTTATGTAAAAAAAATAAAAACTCCGATGAAACGCAGTATGCTTTTGCAAGCGGGAAACATAAATGTTCCACAACATGTAAAAACTGAAAATAATTAAAGCTTCTCTCTCTCTCTCTCTCTCTCTCTCTCTCCAAAGAATATGTTTCCTCTCCGAGTACTGGGATTAGGTGGTTTGTTAATCTCTCCAGTAATCACAGAGGAGATGTTATATTGAATGAAATAGTATTTGGATTTGTCTTTGTAACAGGGCTTACCCAAATCACATATCGTTCCTTCGAGGATCAAAACCCTCATCTTTTACATGTTTTACATGGCCGTCCTTTGCAAAAGATGGACCAATAATTAAAAATAAAAAAATCAATTTTAGTGGCAGTTCATTCTAGGTTGTGGGTAACCAACCCTGCACTTTTCTAAACAGCCTCAGCTTCCCTTCGACTGGCATACTGTTTAGATGTGGTTAACCGTGCCCTCT
This sequence comes from Macrobrachium rosenbergii, assembly GCF_040412425.1. Lineage (NCBI taxonomy): Eukaryota > Metazoa > Arthropoda > Malacostraca > Decapoda > Palaemonidae > Macrobrachium > Macrobrachium rosenbergii. The sequence continues at coordinate 1,993,798 of NC_089789.1, read as the reverse complement.
ATCATGGCGGTTGCTGGAGGTTTATCCTTTAGGGAGTTTAAAAATAGCCAAACTCTGGCTATTTTTAAAAAGTGATTGTACCACAGTTATGAATTACGATTCTGGGTGATTCCTCTTCGTCTAAGAATGATCAACATTGGTATCTTGGATGTGATCAAGTGATTACATTTCCTGTCTGCTTCCACCACTGATCCTCATTCTATGTTTATCTTGCAGAGGTCAGGAGTGTTCATTGTCTCTTGACTTGTGCTGAGTGTGTCTTGGTCTCCTTCCCAGTGGGAGAGAGACTGTTCGAGAAAGAAGGTGAAGAAGGTTCTGTAGCTGAATTCTGAGGGGGAATACATTGATGGTATCTCCTCTTCTCCATAGAGTGCTTACCTGTCCAGTATAAGCTCTGTTCCAGTTGACTTAAAAGTTCTTCACTCCCAGGTCATCTGGTTATGAGACTCATCCAAGATCTCCAACATCATTTTCTTTGGAACCACTAGTTGCCAATACTTGCTGAGGCCATGAGGTGTCTCCCATATACACTGTAGTAGTCCATTATTCAAACTGAGAATGTCCCATTGACTCCAGTAGCTCTTGGTCAAGTACCTGGAAACCTCTTACAAAGATGGTTGTAAGGTACTACACTGCAGTCACACCAGTGCCAGTTGTATATCTGCATCCTCCATCTGCATTCTCTTTGGGTCTTCTTCAGCTGACACTGAACCACTCATGGTACTAAGGGTACACTTCTTGCAAGTAGCTTCCATTTTTCTGCACTGATGGTATTCTGGCTCATATGGTTGATGACTTAGGTTGTGACCATTGCCATGTACCTGCCTAGGATGGTGCTGGATTTCAAAGTTGTGTTGGTCTTACTTCTTGAGCCAGTGCTCTGGATTCTTTCAAGTCTTCAGTCACTTGAGTGTCACATGGAGGAGAACCCATACAAGTAGGGATGGAAGAAGTCAAGGGTCTTAATCACTGCCAAGAGCTCTTTATGGGTTGCATAGTAGTTCCACCACACATTCCTTATCATCCTTTTTCTGCAGAGTACTCCACCGATACCTTAGTCACTATCGTCACAGTCCAGGACGGATGGCTTACTCTGATCTGGGTGTGGGAACACTGGAGAGATCATTGAAGCCTGTTCAAGTTCACTGAAGGCCTTCTGTGTCTGCTGTCTACACAAACTTCAGCTTCTTCCTAAACAACTTAAGCAGGGCTGCAGCTTATCGTTGCAACGTCCTTGAAGAAGTGCCAGTAGTAGGTACATAAACCCAAGAAACTCATAAGTTCCTTTACTCAAGTGAGAACTGGCAAGTTTTTTTTTTTTTTACATCTACCACCTTTTCTGGATCAGTGTAGACTCCATCCTCCCCTACAGTGTGTCCCAGGTACTTGACCACCTCCTGAAACAGGTTCACTTCTTAGGATTCAGCTTGAGCATCTTTGACAACCTCTCTAATTCTTGATCAAAGGTTTGCCCAAAAATAATTATATCATTGAGATAGATGAGAGCTGTCTAGTAGTGCAAGCCCTCCAGTGCACGATCTGTGGGGTGCTCAAAAGTACCAGGGGCATGCACAGACTAAATGGCATCACTTAAACTGCTATAAACCTCAACCATAAGAAAAGGTTGTTTCCTCCTTGTCTTACTCTGATGATATCCTTCCTTCATGTCTAAGGAGGAAAACCACTTGGCACCAGGTAGAGCATCCAGGGTGTCATCAGTCCTTGGCAATGGGTACTTCATTTAAAGCTCGATAATCCACACAGCACCTTACTGATAAAGCCCAGGGACTGACTTTGAAGATTTTGCCATCACTTCAACATCTCTTGCCACAGAGTTAGTGCCATCCTTCATGATGGCTGTTTTATCGTAGCAATGATCTCCATTGTCAGTGCAGTGTAGTACTACTAGATCTGTGAGTCCCAAGCCTAGATCTTTGATAGAAAAGACATCCACAATCTCACTAGCCATTGCTGCATCTGCAGCACTTGCGAGTCATTCAGGTATCGGCAGTTCCTCACAAACAGTCATTTTAAATAGTTGGGAAGATTTTCATCTTTCTTTGCTGCATTTCTTTTACATGTCTTCCCCTGTTGGCACAGTCCCACAATGTCTCCTTCATTGATCTTCTGTGGTTCATGAGAGAACCTGGCAACTACCACCAGCACTTCATCTATGCCTTTTTCTATAAGAGTCCTCCCTACCATCACTCCAGACTTTGTCTTACTCTAAGTATCAGGCTCCACCACTGCTAGACTGCTATCAACAGAGCCGCTAATCTTGAACTGGAACACTAATTCTGAACATGGGGATGTCACTGTCATGCAGAATACCGTAACCTCACCATCAGAATTGCTACATCTCACTGCCGTGACAGGGAACGACTTCCCTTGGACCTTTAGTTTCGTTTAGCAAAAGTCCAGCTCTTGTCCCATGGTCATGAGGTAGTCCAGACCAAGAAGGCAACGATCTTAGCTACATACAGTAGATTGGAAGATTATATATATATATATATATATATATATATATATATATATATATATATATATATATATATATATATATACATATATATATACATATATATATATACATATACCCCAGTATATATACATATATATATATAAATTGTATATTTTCACATATTTAAATGTCCAGTATAAATTAAGATAGTTACCGTTTTTAGACTATATATATTCCAAATATATACAATTTAGAACTATATGGTATTTATCAAACAACATAAGGCTGGGAGAATTGTAACTGCCACTAAAATTCAGCCTTGCTATATAACGTAAAAAGAGCACTTCCACTGCACTTCTTTGAATGTCAGTCAATAATGAATTAGACTGTTTTTAGCCAGTTATTAACAAACAACGGATTCTCAGATCGGACAATTTAAACTGCGATTGAAAAGAAAATTGGCAAAAACAACAGATCACGGGAGAATACCCAGAAGAGAAAAATGGTCATTTATCATGCTTATGTGCATTAGGGTCATCTCTGCACTTCTAAAGAGTGTAAAGCCGAATTAGACAGAATAGCCATTACTAACAAACCTGCGGATACGCACATCGTAAGGCCCCTGCGATTGAAAAGAAAATTAACTTCTGGCTATTCAGTAAGCCTAACTTCGCAGCAGCCCCAATGATGAATAACTGCACCGCTCCCTTGGGGCCAATGGAGATGCATACGAATGTGGTGTATAAATTCTTATGCCCAGAGAAGTGTAAGTCTCACACCAAAACCTACATCGGACACACTACTACTACGACTCTTCGCAGGCGAATGCTGGCCCACAGAAAACAAAGGACCATACACCACCATTTTACTGAGTCGCACGATAGGAAGCCATCCCCACAAGAATTAATCGAAGGCGCCCAGGTCTTCCATAAAAAAAAAAAAAACAACTGTGGCCGTCTTTTAATAGCGAAAGCGGTAAGCAGCACGATCCAAAACCGACTCTCAATATCCAGCAAGATTTCGATCACATACTCCACACCAGCAGAAAGAAAAAATGCGCCAGCAAATTAAACAAATAAAGGTGGTTTTCAATAGTAAATCCTACCAGGCACTGTCCTTCCCGGTCCCCGGCAAGAAATAGCAAGAGCACCCACCCAGGTAATTGCAGCAGATAATTGCATATTTCATAAGAATCGTTCAGATAGTGAAACAAGCATGAAATTTTGTCACAAGTGCACTTAAAGTTCCCTCTATCAGAAAAGGGCGCTGGCCACGCAAAAATTTAATATGGCGGCCTTCCAAGATGGCGGCCAGTATCGACAGATTTTGGCTAATTTTTCACTAGAATGGCATGTATTTGCTTCTAGCAATATGGTAAAGCTCTTCCATACTATTTCTTGTGAATATTATTTTTCTGTAGCTTTTTACAGTTTACCTTTAAATATGGGGGCTATATGGCTGTTCAAAAGGTAGAAACAATAATTATAATTAGAAATAATGCCCTGGAACAATTATCGTTTTTAAGCATGGATCTTGGTTTCTGTGGTTTTAGATCCTAATGAGGCCATCTCTTTCAATAACTCATCAATTTTGAAGGAAAATTAATAAATGTAAAAGAGTGTATGTCTGCACACAACCAGGGCACACTGGTGACATCACTGCTGTGTAACTCAGCATGGGGTTCAGTGCCAGCTAATCCAGCTTTACTAATCCTGTAGTCTTAGACTAGTAGTTGTAGTATAGTTTAGTTTAGTGTCCCAAATGCTTTCTAACAGCCCCAGACCAGCTATTTAGAACATCATCATGAATAGACAGGATGTGCCAAAACAAAAGAGCCGAGCCAAAAATGTATGGGGGCTGTACATGATGGTTCATGTATTACCCGGATGGTGTACAGATCATACGTGACTTAAATGGCACTGGATGAATGATCGGGCTAGGTGTAGGAGACCGAACCTTTGAATCCCATAAATGTACTTTTTTTAAGGTGGTAAAAGGATAACCCTCGGCCTTAATCAAATGTAAAATCATGGCAGAATGTGATGCCAATCCAATATTGAGCAGTAGAAAAACAAACTGGAGTTTGTGTTGTCTTTGTCAGAAGGACAAAAGAGGTGAGCACTTGACATCAAAGTCATCATGTCCTGAGACCATGATGGGTACACAATGCTGGCAAGGAACATTCCCATGTTCAGTGAAATTAATGAAATGCCACTGATAATGGATCCAGCAAGGCTGGATGAAGGTGATAAATGAGGCCACTCTCAGGAAAAAATGCAGCAAAATACCATGTGAACTGTTTGCTTGTTGTTTAACAACACTAAACTGGACCGTGAAGAAAGCGACAATCCAATGACCAGACCAGCAACACTGAGACTAGTCGTCACAAAACTTAGCTTGAACCAGTCATGACAATGAAGTTTGCATTTTCTTAATAGAAAGTGGCACCTGCATCTGATCTCAGACAGGCTAGTGCTAAGGGCCTTGACTTGAAATTGCGTGAATGTGCAGAGATACTAAGTGATGGAATCAAGCTCCTTGCTAAGTTGACTGGTGGGGATGTCATTGCACAGGAGTTTAAGTATCACCATGCCTGTCTTTGTGCCCTCTACAACAGAAAAAGGTCCTACCTGAGGAGCCTTGAGAAAGACCAAACGGTAGCACTGATCAGAATCAGATGTGTATCCACTAGTTCTGTCAGAACTGATGACATACATTGTTGAAAACAACCTTTGTTCAGATGATCCAGTCACATTTCTGAGGCAGATATTTGCCACCTCTACCAACAACGTCTGGAACAATTAGGTGTAGAGTCACCAAGTGTAAATTCCATTTATTTCAAAGAAAAACTTGCAGAAATTCCAGAACTTGAGGCTCATAAATCTGGCAGAGATGTATTACTTGCATTTCAAAAGGATGTGGAAAATACTTGCTCAATCATCTGATCTTTCAGAGGCAGTTATCATTGCTAAAGCAGCAAATATTCTCAGAAAGTCTATACTTGATCATCAGTCACGGTTTGATGGCACATTTTCTGAGGCTTGTGTACGAAATTCTGTGCCTCCTCTCCTGCTCCAGTTTGTAGGGATGGTTGAGCATGGGGCTGACATCAAGTCACAGTTACGATTTGGAGCATCAAAGTCAGACCAGGCCATTGCACAGCTCATGCAGTTCAACTGCTACTCCCTATACAAAGAGGGAGCAACAACTCAGACACTCCAAAGACAGAGAAACACCATTCCCAGTCTATGGGACTCTCAGTCTATGCCAAACCAGGAAGAGAAACCTGGTTTTGCTACATCAGTATGGCCTCAGTATCTCTTATGACAGAGTACTGGAGGTCTCTGCACATTAGGAGATGCCACAGTTAGCAAATATGTGGAGGAGGGTGTGGTCTGTCCCCAGTACTGCGAAAAGGGTTGTTCACCACTGCAGTGATGGACAACATCGACCACAACCCATCTGCAACTACTGCCACTACCTCCTTCCATGGAACTAGCATCTCCATATTTCAGCACCCCACCAAGGAGAACACTGGACAGGAAAGACAGCAACTAAAGTTTGCACCTGAGAAAGTGAGGTCGGTGCCTGAATTGCCGGACACATTCACAAACATCTCACCAGCTTCCTTTCAAACAAAGAACCCTGTGCCACCAAACACTGCAATACCAAAGCCACCCACAGATATCTTGGGGCCACAGCTTGCACTGGAGTATCAGTGGCTGACAAGGTCATAGTCACCCAGGAAATAGATGATGCAGTGAATCTGACGTGGTCAGCTCATCACGCTTCAATGAAGAGAAGCCCAGAATTTGAAGTAACCATAACTTCATTGCTTCCTCTCCTGCGTGATCAGGCTCATTCTGTTGCTACGATCAAACACGTGATGCAGAAAGTGCAGGATGTCACTGATTTTCTGAACCCTGGCCAGATACCCATAATCACAGCTGATCAGCCAATCTATGCCGTAGCAAAGCAGGTGCAGTGGCAGTGGCCTGATCAGTATGGCGAAGACAAGTATCTGGTAATGTTTGGTGGTCTGCACATTGAGATGGCAGCAATGACATCTCTTGGTACTCTTCTTCATGGCAGTGGTTGGACAGGAGCTCTGGTGGAGGCAGGAGTTGCTTCATCTGGAACTGCAGAATCCTTCCTGTCAGCTGCAAGTGTAACCAGGACACGGCAGATGCACCAGGTTACAGCCTCTAGTTTGTACAAACTCCTGAGGACAGCATACACTGACTACTGTGCTGAGAAAGCAAACAACAATGAGCAGGCATTAGAGTTTGAGGAGTGGTGTGACCTTCAAGACAGCAGAGTCCACAGTTCCACTTCTGGCACATGGTGTTGTCTATGGAACTTGTGATATTCCTTTACTGATCAGGTCCTTCCGTGAGGCCAATTTTGTCCTCTACTGCCAGGCAATTTATGAGCTGATACCCTACTTCTTTTCCAACAATAATACAAACTATGCTCGTTGGCTGCCTATTCACCTCAGGGACATGCTTACCCTAGAGAGTTCACACCCAGAGTTGCTGAGGAGTTCAAGGCTGGCAACTTTGTTGTGCACAAGACCAGTCGCCAGTTCTCAGCAATGGCTCTTGACCAAGCTCAACGGATGAGCAGACCAATGCCTTTATAAAGGCTGATGGCGGAGCCATTGGGCTGACTGAAGATCCGTCAGCACTCAGAATATGGATGGTGGCTGGCCCAGAGATCATCCGCTGGTGTCTGCATACGAAACAGAGGTTCAAAGGGTCTAATGAGCAGACAACACACCATGAACAAACACCTCATGCGAGAAGACATTCTTGGAGGAGTCAGTAAAGCTGTCATTGGCTTTGCAACACTTGGGAAGTCCTTTTCAGGAAGAGAGCCAGGATCTGTATTCCATTGACAACAAAGACATTGCCCACCCCAGCTCAGCAGAACTTCCTATGACACACCTTGACAGAGGCCGCAGAAATTTCAAGTTTTCAGACTCTTTGGCAAACAATGCAGTCTCCTTCTATGAGCCGATAAAGAAGAACAGAACTGACTTCTTCAGGCAAGAAGCTGCTCCTGTAGAACAGTCAAAGCAGAAACTTCTGAAGGAGGATTGCCAGCTTTTCTCAAGCTATTTATATCCTGTCAGAGCCATGAATGTGATCTGCAGGAATTCTTCCACACGAGAATCAAACATTCCCAGCTTCCCTTAGTGAGGTGGTAGGCTGTAACATGTCAAAAGTCTCAGCTGACCTCGGTCCTGGAGAGTCATGTTACACTAGAAGACAAAGAACCAAAGACTGATGTCCTCATTGTAGATGGATCAGCTTTGGTCCATGCCTTCCACCAAAGAAAGGAAAGACCTTTGAGGGCTATGCACTTTGACTTCTTGCCTGTGATACAATCCTATAGCAGCAAGTACACATCATCACATCTTGTATTTGATGTATACAATACATCCAGCCTCAAAGCTGAGACCAGGCTCCAACGTGGTCAAGGAGGAAGGCGCAAGGTGACAGACAAGAACACAATTCCATCCAACTGGCGCAATTTCCTAAGACACGATGCCAACAAGACAGAGTTGTTCCAGTTCTGGCAGACAAAAAGTTGCCCAGATGTCTGCCACAAATGTTGTCATTGCCACGAACTGGTATTGCTGTCCACCAGCACTCATGAGGCTAGTCTTCAGGGGACTGGAAAAGTGCTCTCATGAGGAAGCTGACATTATCTTTCTCCATGCCAAATATGTCACAGAACATGGAGCCAAGACCATCACGGTTAAAAAATGACACAGATGTTCTTGTCATTGGAGTGCTTTCTCCCTCTCCACAATCTAGGGCTAGAGAAGCTTGGGTGGCATTTGGCCAAGGCCAGAGCCTGCTGGATTGCTGTGCATGACCTGTGCAAAGGAGAAGGTGAATGGCATGCTCTTCTTCCATGCGTTCACAGGCTGTGATTAGTGTCAGCCTTAGCAATGCAAGAAGACCGCCTGGCAGACATGGAACATCTTTCCAGAGGCCTCCACTGTGTTCTCCAAACTGAGTCACTACCCTCTCAGAGTGGAAGAGAGTGACCTGAAGGTCCTGGAGAGGTTTGTCATACTTATGTATGAAAGATCCAGCACTGCTGGCACTGTGGATGAGGCTAGACTTGATATGTTTGCCAGAAAACAAAGGGCATATGAGGCCATTCCACCAACCAGGAGCTCTCCTCCAACACACCAAGCGTGCTGCGTACCAGGCTGGTTGTGTGTGGGCAGGCCACCCAGTGTCAGCCACAGCCAGAGAACCCTGCTGAGTGGGGATGGCAAAGTCTGGTGAAGCATGGCAAGTCCTCTGGACAACCAACTCGCCCTTTAGCCAAGAGTTGCCAACAGCTTACCAAATGTGGATGCAAAGCAGGCTGTCGGGAAAGGTGCAAGTGCTATAAGCTGGGTCTTCCCTGCACAGCTCTGTGCACTTGCAAATGTGAAGTCTAGATAAATATTGCCCTCTCTTCAGTAGATAATCTAGCTTGAGCATCCAACGTGTCATGCTATGCCTACCTTCTTATCCTCGAATTTTTCAAAGGTGTAGGTTGAGAGACCTATATACATAGATTGGTTGCGTTTAGTCCGTATTTCTCTTCTTTTCTTTTTATGGTTATAGTCTTAGACACAATGTTGTATGTGACCATACCATTACTATTTCAGTTGAAAATAGCATATTAGTTAAACTGTCTGATCACATGAATATACCATTAAATAAAACAGTTGGTCTCTATGTTCTGCTAGCGCTGTGGATAGAAAAAAAAAAACTTTTTATGGCACTATTTTGTACGCCATCTTGGTTTAATTCATTTAGTAAGGGTTTTCAATAAAATTTATATATGGAACATTTTTATAACCTAAAAGTCGAGGTTTAAAAAAAAACTGGCATATTCCATCCAATAGATGCTCCCAAACCAATGATATCTTATATGGCGGCCATTTTTATAAAATAGCCGCCATCTTGGATTTTCAGGTGGCCAGCGCCCTTTTCTAAGAGAGCGTAGTCTTAGGAATGTTTATATAAATTTCATGCTTGTTTCACTATCTGAACGATTTTTATATAAATCTGCTGCACTTTGTCCCTGAGGCCTTTTTATTTTAGTATCTTTATGGTTAATATCTAAATTTTTACATAAATACACAGTTTTTATAATATGATGTATATTTTTACTATTTATTATATGAGTAGATATAAAAGATAACCTTTGTCATACATTATAATTTTTTGATTCAGTTCTGTCAAACATGAGCTTATAAATTTTATTCAAAACCATTAGGTGGATATCTAAACACATAACTAGAATATTCATTCCTATTTGTTTAGATATTTAAAGCTTTACCTCAATAAGTGTTTATATCCTTTAATCCTGGACCAATTAGAGACAAAATTAAATTATATATATATATATATTTATATATATATATATATACACATATATATATATATATATATATATATATATATATATATATACATATATAATATATATATATATACATATATATATATATATAGTATATATATATACATATATATATACATTATATGTATATATATATATATATATATATATATATATATATATATATATATATATATATAATATATATGCATGCCGTTATATTACCATATGGCTTTTTCCAAAACAAAAGAAGTGTAATCCTAATTTCTATTCACTGTCTCTCTATCTATCTATATCTGTATGTATCTATCTTATATATATATATATATATATATATATATATATATTATATATATATTATATATATATATATATATATATATATATATATATATATATATATATATATGTATGTGTATAATCGCTCTCATTGTTTTACTTGTTTTAGCAGAAAATGTTCATTCTAAATTCTTATCCTTTTCAGTCATCAACATTTCAAATTCATATTAGTTAGTTCTGCCCCTTTTCCATTCACTTAAACGTAGACATTGTTTATGTACATGTTTTTAATTATATTAATTATCTTTAGTATAATGTTCATTTTTATGGATTTAATATTTATCCTTTGGGCTCATTTCTTTCCAACATATTGTTATCTTCAACATTTAACTTTTTTCAATTTAATTTTTACTTCTCTCTCTCTTTATACAGACACTGAAACCGGATGAGGGACATCTGCAACTTCCGTCTGGGCCGACGCCCTCCCCGAAACGAACGATCTGCATTTCCACGAGTTTTCTTGGTATCTGCAACATCTGCTTCCAGGAAAAGGCTTAGAAGGAACGTCACCCTTTCATACCTTTCCAGCTTATTCTAATCCTTTGCTCTGATGTTCAAATTCTGGTTGGTTGGGTCTCGTGGTTCTTCCTATTTTGGATCTCGACGGCAGTCATAAATAGTCACACCAAATAAAAAAAAATTAGGCAAATATTGTCAAATTCATTGAATAAGATTAAGGCGAAGTTACTAATAATACTTTTTACGTATCATGGGACTTTAAGAGTAACTGAATTTATATGAATTACTATTGCATTTCTTTGCTGGGTGAGCGGGTTCCGTTCTCCTACCACTATTAACCTGGTCGCGAGTTCAAATCTCCGAGTGGCCAGTGAAGAACAAGAAAATTTGTTTCTGGTGATAAATTCATTTCTCGCTTTAATGTGGTTCGAGTCCTGGCCAATATTGTAGTCCCCATACCAGGGTGTGACCAATTGGTTCTTAGCCACGTAAAATAAATCTAATCCTGTGTATGACGTAACCCCTTGGAGAAGCTGCTAATATAACTCAGTGGTCTGGTTAAACTAAGATATACTCATTTTCCTGATAACTAACAATCAGTGATTCTGTCATGTTAACAGGAACTGGGTCAAATAAAAAAAGAAAACAAGAAACAAAGCCAACAACTTTAGTTCACGATGGGTTGAAATGAGTGCATTATAAATTTTCCTGTGGACGGACAGACTTTTGGAAATAAACTTTTAGGCAGTATGACTCCAAACCACTTTTGATGGAAAGATGTGGGAATGGTGAATGGATTAAAAATAAGAAAAACGAGTATTGGACAAGATTAGTGCCACCCCATTCAAATAGGCTTTAAAAAGAGTCTAACGATTTCAAGAAAGATTACTCGTGCAATGAAAATGACACTGCCAAGTATTAAATAAAGCTTGAAGTGAGAAGGATATATTTTGTCACCATCATATGTAGTGGTTTTGAGAACGGCTGAAATGAAAAGATAATCTGAGTTAACAATTTTTTAAAGGCAACTTAAAGAAATTAATTTTGATTATATAATTCAAAATGTCTTATTGCCATAAAAAAGCCATTTTGCCCTGATTTTCAAGAATAGCAGATACCTTCAACATTAAGACATGACAAAAAGTAAGTAATTTAAGGATACTTCCATTACCTGGATTGAAATCTTCGGTTAAAGAGAAAGAAGGAACTGTCCTAACCATCCGAGTGACTTGTCTCCTCCAAATTCCCAGAATTTTGTAAAGAACCGTTTCAAATTATCCATAATTATTTGAAGCTCATCAGAGGTGGCCCACGTCAATAAATGGTACCACAGTGACCTTCTCTTTGTTGAAAAACGTGAAATGGAAATGTTACAAATTTTAAGTCAAACACCATTTGGGATATCCTCTTTCTAGAAAATATTTCTGCAAATAATCAAAAATTTTCACCTCTTTCACCCCTCAAACCTAAGAATGGACCAATGCATAATCAAATATATTAGGTCATTTGAAACTGAGCTCTTTCTGGTTTAATATGTATCAATGAAATTTACTCAACACACGGTGGGATATGCACATAAAGGCTTTCCATTTAGAAGCCGAGGAGTGCTTTCATTAATTGGTATGTGGGTTTTCAAAACAGTTATTGATAAAGAATGAATCACTTTGGTTTTCCCAATAATCTGCCTCAAGATACTGGATCAAAGGTGAATATTATGGAGCAACTAAAAAACAATGTAATGATGATAATGAAGATAACATCACGTCTTCGATAAGATAATCGGTAGGTGTTCAAATGTTTTAAATAAACATCCGTAACTATTAGTAGTAGTAGAATAATAATAATAATAATAATAATAATAATAATAATAATAATAATACCGCTTATCGTCTCATCTACGAGGTCAACAAAGATGTAATAAACTCCAATAATCACCAAAGTCGGCGCCAAATCAGGAAACAATTAGGCCCATATAGGCCCAGTGAGAGAAGGAATTCATTAGATGTCACATTATCTGGAATATGGTACTGCAATAAATGATCTAAGTCCCAACAGGTAATTAACTGAGCAATAAGCCATATGACTTAACGTAATGTACGAGACTTGATGGTCACTTCAGCAGAAATGAAAAGATCGACAGTCTGCCAGGTTTATGACACTTGTATGATAAAATAAGCAATGAGACTATCGGCAAAGATAGAATCGAAAATCAGCAAATAAAGACATCATTATTATTACATATATATATATATATATATATATATATATATATAATAGATATAGAGATATATAACAGAAGAATATATATTTATTATATATATATATATATATAGACAATATATATATATATATATATATGTATATATATATATAAGGAAAACCTATATAATATATATATATTATATATTGTCTATCATGGATGATGATCCATCACTTTGTCACTGTAATGACTGATTAGTTTGTGAAACTTGCATGACATTCTTGGTTATCGATGGGGTTTAAGACTATATGTACAAATTTTTCTTACACTCATGGACCATACAAATGGTGGAGATACCAACAAATAAAGATGGCTGGAAAACATGTTTTAATTAACTTGACTTTTGATCACAGAAAATTTGCTTAATATATGAATTGCAGCCAATGGAATAAACTCCTTGAAGTTGCATAAATGATAACATAACCACAAAAAAACGACTCTAAAAGTCCAACATTGTTCTATTTACACCTTTTTATTCCTTGGAAACATGAGACAGCCAACAGAGGAGTTAAGATCTAACCTTCAATTTTGATGAAAGAAATGGTAATATGTTCAATGGGTCTGGAATTTGTAGACCCTAGAAACCTAATAAATAAACCAAAATAAAAGACAATGTTACTGTTCAGAAAACGATTGTTCAGTCTCACCACTGTTTTAAACTGTTCAACTGAAGTTGCATTAGGTGCCACAAAATTATATAACTTTCTGACAAAAGATGAAAATTTGGAAGGACACTATCTTTAAAAATCTGAACTTCCAAAAATTAGAATTATCAATGGGTTGACAAGATCCCATGAAATATTCTTATTAGTATGGAATCATTTAACTGATACTCCTACCTAGCAACCCAGTTCCTCATCACTGAAAAGAAATAGAGCAGAAAATTATTTCGGAAACAGAAGGGTTCTTTGTGTGAGGGTGTGAAATCCCCAAGACGAGGAAAAAACCTGTAGCAATCATCTGTCCTTGATGAGCTGAACAATTTTGGAAACTGACGGCAAGCTTTTCTGTTGCTGTTTTATTTTCCTTTTTCATTCGCCCTTCCTTTATCATTTTCTATCTTCTTTCTCTGAACTTTTGTCTTAATTTTTAATTTTTCCTGTTCTTTTTTTTCACTTACGTTGGGTCTGTTTTATAAAAAAATACACACAAAATTCATTGCCTACTTTTCAGGATGGTTTCTGCAATGACACATTATCAATTTTGGTATGTGTGTGTAACATACTCTATGGAAATAAACTTAGTGCAGTTTGTCTATGGAACCACCGTTCCCTTGTTGAAAGTTGTCCTTTGATGAATGGATTGGTCGACTTCTACCAGCTTTGGATTCCATTTCTTTGTAATTGATGATAGAACCTGATGAACCCTAAAAAGGTTCAAACGATTTCAAGAAAGATTACTCGGTAATGAAAATGTTATTGGCCGGGGTTGTGGCAGCCTCAAGGTGGCTAGAGGAAAAAAAATTGTCATCATAAATTTTTTTCTAGAACGTGAGGCTTAGTTGAGAGTGCATGAATCTGAGTTGCAATTTTTTGGTAACTTCTATAGTTTACGTCCCGGTTTAATTTTAGTCAAGTTTAATCATCGAGTTCAGGGCCATAAAAAGCATTTGTTGATTTTCACGAATGAACAGATATTTTGTTACATTAAGACATGACAAATATCTAAAGGATGCTACATTACGTTCATGTGAAATCTTCAGTTAAGTTGATGACTGTCCCTAATCATCTGAGTCACATTCCTCTGGGACACAATTTGAGATACAATTCCAGGAATTTTGCTATGAAAGTCTGTTTCATAAGATGTTCCTGTTTGACATTGGGGAAGCTTTGAGACTTCAGGGGCAAAAGTTTGATGGTCATCTTCAGTCCTTGTTTTTCTTGACATCTCTGAAGATGTTCAGTTTTGAACTGGAAATATTAAGTAAATGTTAAGTTTAAACACCACTGAGCTGATTAACAGCTCTTTCTTGAGGTGGCCCAATGATTAGATTTATATTTACGTGGCCAGAACCATTTCCATTCACCATTTCAACGGGACCTCCAGCTTAGTAATCCGCCACATTATGATAAGAAATGAATTTCTATCATTTAGAAATAAATTCTGTCTAATTCTTCATATGCTGATTTAATCAATGCACACCAACAGGTGGTCTGAAGGCAGACCCCTCCAATTAAGAACTGGTTTTGTACGAGGAGTGAATTAATTAAGATTTTATGAGTTGATTTTAGAAAACATTTATGATAAAGAATGGAATCAGTTTGCCTTTGATTTCTTAATAATTGTGTATTTTTGATACCAGAGCAATTAATCGAATGTCACGTAACCATTATGCTGTCAGAATAACTTATTATTGTTTTGTGATGTATGAAATGAAAATAACTTTATAACGGTATTTGTTATTTTAATTGTGGGTAATGTTTTATTTTTAAATAAACACCCGCTACATCTTTAATTAAATAGTCTTTGAAATATAACGTACATTTATATTTATACTGAGCCTACAAATATGTATATAACTAATGTTAATAAACTAGTGTTATCGTCTCATCTACGAGGGTTCATAAGATGTAATAATGTCAATCTTCTACTAAGTCGGCGCCAGTCCATCAGTAAATGATTAGGACCATATTGAATCAGTGATGCGGGAATTCATTAGATGTATATATATATATATGGTACTAAAGAAATTATCTATATCCCAAGTATATAATTATAGCAATAAGTCAACTATGACTATAATGTAATCAAATAGGACATCTCCAATGGTCAATCTCACAACGAAGGAAAAGAACCTCTAACAGAAAATGATTTTCTTTACTTCTTGTTCAGTTCATAAAAATCAATCATCATTCGTATTCAGATAGTGAAAATGGATGATATGACATAATAATATCTCTTTAATAATGTTCCATAATAAAACCATTGGAATAATTTTAAATTATTATGTTCCCATCACCCTGACTCCAGTTTTAATCATTTTAACCGAACGTTATTTAAACATATTTTTCAAACTGTATCATGCTGGTGGCCTTCATTTTAATTTTACAGTTTTAAGAATACTTGCTATGGGCAGCGACTCACTATTGTCGAACATCCATCCTGGAAAGCCAGCATCATGGATTACTGTTAGTTTGAGAAACTTGCATGACACCATCTCATTTCAGTGGGGGTTTAGACCACGTTTATTATTTTTCTTACTACACGACGCAGAAATGTTTTTAGATTTTCTTAAACAAATAAAGATCCTAAAACATTATGTTTGCTGTGGAGATTCAACTTATTGAATCAGCTCCCATTCCTCTTTCTCCTTGTCTCCCAACAGGGTTAGGTAAATTTTTATAGTTCCTTTTTTTTTTTTTTTTTTATGCAAAACGAATACTATTTCAACTTTAATAGAAATTTTAATTTCACTGGCAGCTCCTGGCCTATTCCTCAAGAGAAAGAGACTTCTTGACAACAGATTTCAAAAAACCCTTTTCTCTTGATGGACGAGGCTAGTCTCAGAAGGCTCTATAAAATGTTGAATGCCTGAATGAATCAGACCCTATCATCACAACTGTACCGAAAAACAAAAACAGATGCTAATTTTCCCTACCTAAAAGACAACACCTTTTGGAAAAATGTCTTTCCATATTCAACGAATGTTCTCAGCTGTTCTTCTGAAACGTCACCCAAAACCGTAAGAACTTAAACGGATCGCTATTTAAATTCAAAGGATCGTCTTTATCTTCTTGTCTTCGAAAATCTTAACTTCCAAAATTAGAATTAATCAATGGGTTGACAAGATGCACGAACTATTCTTATTAGAACTGGAATCATACAACTAATTACAGCATTCAAATAGAAACCAGGTGAAAATGTCAAAACCGATATTAAAATGAAGATTTTTCTATAAAATTAAGCCCATAAAATGTTCAAAATGCTTGAATCCCCAAAACCAAGAAGAATAACGACGCTAAAACAGCAATCATCCTCTGAGGAGTTGTTCATCGCTTTGGAACCTTTCGTTTTTCTTTTGCTCTCTCGTCCTTTCTTGCCTTTGCTGGGCTCTTGCCTTGTTTTTAGTCCTGTTACTTTCTTTAATTTTTAGTCCCTATTACTTTTTGATTTTAGATTTTTAGTCCTATTACTTTTTATATTTATATTTTTAGTCCTATTATTTTATATTTAGATTTTTAGTCCTATTACTTTATAATATATATTTTTAGTCCCTATATACTTTATATTTAGATTTTTAGTATATATATATACTGTATTTAGATTTTAGTCAAATTACTTTTTGCGGTTTAGATTTTTATCCTATTGCTTTAATGTTTATATTTTTAGTCTATTATATTTATATTTAGATTTTTAGTCCTATTACTTATATTTAGATTTTTAGTCCTATTACTTTGAGTTTAGATTTTTAGTCCTACAATTTTTAGGCGAAGGAAAGAACCTTAGTCAGAAAATACGTTTTTAGATTTACCTAACTCCTCAGTTCAAAGAAGAAATCATCATTCCGGTTTAGATTTTTATCCTGGTTAGCCTTGACATTTTAATTTTTACTAATTTTCCAGTTTAGAAACCATTAGTCCTATTTAAAATCATTTTAGATTTTTAGTCCTATGACTTTGGTTTTAATTTTTAACCCTATTACGTTATTTAAACAAGATTTTTAGAACTACTACTTTGCTGTTTTAGATTTTTAGCCTTCATTTTTAATTTAGATTTTTAGTGCCTGTATAAGCAGGGGAGGTTTAGATTTTTAGTCCTACTACTTTTGCACTTTTAGATTTTATTCATGGCCTTTCCTGGGTTTAGATTTTTAGGCCAACTACTTTTTGATAACTTTTAGCTGCCTATTACTTTTTAGATTTTTAGTCCTATTACTTTTGACGGTTTAGATTTTTAGTCCCGAGCACGACGCAGAAATATTTTTTAGATTTTACTTAACAGTTTTACATTTTTAATATTATTACTGTTAGAGAGTTTAATTTTTAGTCCTCCATTACTTTTCTCCAGAGATTTTTTAACTTTACTACATTTGGGATTTTACCCATTACTCAACTTGGGTTTAGTTTTTAGTCCAAAGTACTTCTTGACAACTTATTTTTAGTCCTAGTTTCATGACAAAGTAGATTCTTGACAACTTTTCCTCCTAGTTTCATGACAAAGTTTTATTCCTGATTAATTTATTTAGATTTTTAGTCCTATTACTTTTTGACAACTTATTTCCGATTTTTAGACCTAGTACATTCTTGACAATTTTATTCCTATTAGTTTCATGCAGTTTCTTGATTTTTATTCCTCCGAGTTTACAAACGTAGATTTTTAGTCCTATTACTTCTCCGAGTTTAGATTTTTAGTTCTATGACAATTTATTGTTTAGATTTTTAGTCCAAAGTACTTTCTTGACAATTTATTCCTACGACTTTCATGCAAAGTAGATTTTGAGTCCTATTACTTTTCCGAGTTTCATGATTTTTAGTCCTATTACTTTTGACAATTTATTCCTTAGTCCATTACAAAGTACATTCTTTTAGATTTTTATTCCTCCGACTTTCGGTTTAGATTTTTAGTCCTATTACTTATTCCTCCGAGTTTAGATTTTAGTCCTATTACTTTTGCAACATTTTTAGTCCTATACTGTTTTTTTAGATTTTTATCCTCCAGAAGATTTTTAGTCCTATTAAATGTTGAATGCCAGAATGAGATTTTAACACCTACCATTTTGTTTAATTTTTAGTCCCGTATTACTTTTTAAGAAAATTTTTAGTCCTATTACTTTTGCGCAGATTTTTAGGAGAAATGTCTGCCATTTCCAAAGAACCTTCTCAGCTGTTTAGATTTTTAGTCCTAACCCGCACACTAGTTTTAGATTTTTATCCTACTACTTTTAAATTTAGATTTTTAGTCCTATTACATTTTTATTTTAAATTTTTCGTCCTATTACTTTTCGCGTTTACGATTTTTAGTCCTATTACTTGTGGTTTAGATTTTTAGTCCTATTAATTTTATGGTTTAAATTTTTAGTCCTACTAAAATTATGCAAAACCGATATTTAGTCCTATTACTTTTCTGGTTTAGATTTTTAGTCCTATTACTTTTGCGGTTTTAGATTTTTAGTCCTATATAAAGAACACGGTTTAGATTTTTAGTCCAACCTTACTGTTCAATTTTTATCGCTTAACCTTTTTGGTTTAGATTTTTAGTCCTATCTTGCTTTTGCTGTTTAGATTTTTAGTCCTATCACTTTTTGCGGTTTAAGTATGTCCTGTGCCTATTCCCCTGTTTTTATTAATCTTATAATTTATGTGTATATATCGATATTTTAATGTGGTTGGTAAGGAGGTTTTTTTTAATCATTGCAGCCTTGTAAATGCGACGATGGCAACTGTCGTGAAACGTTGGCATAATAAACTTGTAGTAACAATGGTGTGTATGTGTATATATATATATATATATATATATATATATATATATATATATATATATATATATATATATTTTTATATATATACAATATATATTTATTTTTTTATATATATACAATATATATAAATAATATATATATGTATATATATTATATATATAATTATATATATGTGTATATATATTATATATATAACAAAAATTTGTCGTCATTCTTGCAGTTCGTGAGACAC
Organism: Macrobrachium rosenbergii; assembly: GCF_040412425.1. Classification (NCBI taxonomy): domain Eukaryota; kingdom Metazoa; phylum Arthropoda; class Malacostraca; order Decapoda; family Palaemonidae; genus Macrobrachium; species Macrobrachium rosenbergii. The sequence continues at coordinate 1,974,213 of NC_089789.1, read as the reverse complement.
ATCATCTAACTATAATCAATCATGAAGCATTTACAAATGTCGCGTAACTGCATCAGACAAATAATTTGACGTTTTCATTTTACTTCAGAACCACGAATATCCCTGTAATATCTTGTGGGGAAGTGGTCACCGAAGGGGATTTTTT
>NC_089789.1:1949466-1973568 GCF_040412425.1 Macrobrachium rosenbergii | reverse complement strand
ATATGTAGCTTCACTGAAAACCAACAATACATAGAAAATGCATATGAATGAATCTAATTTCTATAAATTTTTAAATGACTTACCTGATGAACTCGAAAGAAAAATGATCGTGTGCTTATTGGCAGAATAATTCATAGCAACTTGAAAGAATTGTAGTCACTTCACGCAGTTTGCCAATTACCACACAATTGGGCCATGAAGAATTACGAACACTAACATATATACATATCACACTCAATGAAGTAAATTTTATAGGTTGACACTCAGTTCAAAAATTATATCCACTTATAAAAAATTTACTATAAGATCAAAGAAACCTACATGAATCAATACTTAGAAAACATGAAAATTACATAAAAGATGAGAGACAAGTCCACATGGCTATGAGATAAATCAAAGCCTTTTTTGTCACATACTTCATTGTAGTTAGGTTTCATATACTGTGAATTTTGTCGCGCACTGTTGATACTAATGCAGGCTTTTTGCCGTGGGCTGGAAATTAATGTTGTAATTGTCAGTTGTGGGATAACTTGAATGTTCAAGTGTAGGCTATACTATGGAACCTTCTTGTTCCTTGAATTTTGTACTTATTAGAAGGTCAGACCCCAAGGTGTCTAGTAAGTTGAAAGGCTATTATAATACTGTATGTAGTAGTACCAGTTATATCTTGTATTTACAGTTTTGAATGACTGACAACTTACAAAAACAAAAGTTTTTCAAGCAATTAACAGGTAAACTTTAATGACCTTACAGATAAAATTTCTCAAGGCAATAGAAAAAAACAACAAATACATTCATTAATTAAATAAACTATTTATTCTTCTCTACAATATTGTAATCCTCCATCAAGAAGGACAAGTTTGCGAAATAAAATAACATGAATCTATTGATATTAGTTATAAAAAATTCATACATCACTGTGCGTGCAAACAATGAAACAAACACTTAACATGGCACAAACACAAACTATGTAATCCTCTTCATGAAAGAAATACATACGGAGTTGAACAAAATATGTGCAATATAAAAAGGAATTCAATATAAACACACTTAGAAATAGATCAACATTTTTTTTGTATAATTTTTTTTGTTTTTGTTTTTTGTAAAATTTCCCTCTTAACAAATTAAGCACCAAATTCTTTTTCTTTTCCACTCATGATAGAATATTTACAGAATTTAAAGCTTTCAAATATTCTATCGAGAAGTGTCCTTTTCCGACTTAGTAGTCTATGAAGAAATTCTTAATCATAATGACTATTTCCACTTTAATTTAATTCTAAAATTTTAACTGGAAACATTAAGCAAATCCTAACGGCACCAAAGACAAATGGTGGTTAAACATCTCGTGAAATTAAAACTATTTTAGCAAATCTTTTTAAGTTTCCTTTTACAAAATTTATGACACATGAAAATATATGTCAGTTGAAGGCAGTATCAGAAGGGATGATAAGGCCACAATTCAAATACATTTTTGTAATCCAGTGTGAACTTAAGTGCCAAAGGGAAATCCAAAATGACTGATTTACGTATTTCATAACAGCGCAAATACTCAACTCACCATTCCACCCTCCGTCAGTCAACTACAAACGACCCAAAATACATTACCTCATTGATACCACCTTTCCATCATTATAATTCACAGGAATAAATAATATGGATTCTCCAGCAAAGCCTTGATTATAGTATCAAAAACAGTAGTTGTATTTCAGGTCACAATCACTCACTCCTACATAATTAATAACCATAAACCTTTTTTAAACAAAAGCCTATATGGAAACAGTAGACTCGAACTTGTTTTTTTTTCACAACTGGTAGATCAACTTCCGTAACTTGAATCATGATGTCCTACAGGGTTCTTTAGTGACTGTACGTAAATATTGCACAAGCATATGCTGAAATATCTCACATCCAGATACAGTATTCTTGCAAGAAAAAATAAACAGCAGTCAATCAGTACAAGAATAAAAAAAAGGCTGTGTACATATGGAGGAAAATAGCCATTCAAGTAATAGCTCTAAGACCCCTGACAGAAGCAAATACATTGCCTCTATTACAATCTCCTCTTAATAACTGATAAACTGAGCATTAACTCCAATGTAAACCTCATTAAAACCCCAGGTTCCAGAAAAGGCAGAAATGAACTATACAACTGGGCACTGCATCAACAGATAACGTCTGTAAAAGTTCAAAGCCAACTTGAAACTTAAAACGAATTCTCAGGCGTTTTCCAATGAGCCCTTTAATTAAACCATTTTTAAGTAAAAAGGAACAAAAGACAATACCAACAGAAAATTATAAAAAGAAATACTGTTCTACATTGGCTTTGTATGCCTTGAAAGGAATTGCGTTTCTAAGTGTACTGTACAAGTCCTGACAAACATACCGAAGCGAAAGGTTCTTTTTGTTTGTAATGTACTGTACCTAGCTCACAATCCAATAGTTATTTCTATCTTCACTGCAATTTTCTTAGAGCTACATGAAATTTGAATGAAGAATTTATAGTAAAGGCAAGCCTTGAATAATATACAGCACGGCAAAATATATGTAATGCAATAATAAAACCTAATTAAAATTGTAAGAGGTGCAAAAGGAACGAACAGGTAAAAAATCACCTTTATTCGAGATCCAGTTTAATAAGACTGGCGCCGTGCCGCGAAAGACAATGAGATTGTTGTGAACTGAGGTCGATAATAATTAACAATACTACAATTTACGATATAAAACAGACGGAATTCCAATATGGATATAATCTTTTCGAACGAAGAAATACAAGATACACAATTGACAACAGGTGAACAAATACATACATAGTTTAAATGATTGAAATCGCGTGAACTGGCGCGTTTTTTTTAGGCGAAGAAAATTTTGAGCCATGCGAAAAATGATGGAGATTTCTAGGTGGCTTTACAAAATCACCATTCAAACAAGAACCTTGTACTTCATTTAAAGCTAGACAAATACACGAAGCATTTTCACGATTTATTATAAGAGATCTTATCTTTTTTTTTCTTCTTGGCCATGCAAAAAATGTATTTCATTCCTTTTCACTGTTACTGAAGCTATCAACTTTTTACTGCGTGGAATTTATCTCACTAAAAATACAAAAAATACAATCCACTTCAGTATTGCTAATAAAATGACATGTTTTAACTACACAACCCCTACACTATCTAAATTACACATGAAAAAAGGGAATATAGAAACCATACAATAATTTCAACGAAGGAATCTAAGCTTTCAAACTGCATCAACTTTGTCTTTTTATTTACAGCTGCAAATATTTCACTTCTAAAAATATATCAGTATCCCTCTGTCTATCAAATATAGCATGTTGAGGATATACAGCTTTCAGAGTAAAATCAAAGTTCTCAAAAGTCAATATTTAACTTCTTGATGATCTACATTATATAAAAGTCCACTGCATGGATACTACACCCTGTTCTGTATATGACATCAAACCTGCATTCAGACAGGAAATCTGTCGACTTGAAATGATAAGTGGTTATTCTAGAGCTGCGTTCCCTTAAACATATGAAGAGAAGGGATAGAACAAACCAGCATGAAATGGTACTGTTAAATTAATCTACCAGTAAATAACCAAGATGACTTATTATAGTGACTGTACACATAGCTTAAGTTGAACTGTATTGTCTAATTTTCATTGAAGCTTCAATTCTACAGAAAAACATTTAATCGATAAAATTTCAAGACTTATCTCTTTAGAATATTTTCTAATCCAACTTGTAACGAATAACAGGAAGAAATGTTCGTTCGAATTAAAAAAAATTTACTCAAGCAAATATAATCATCTACCTCAACATTCTTGTGGAAAGACTTTCCAAAAGAGTTGTTTCACATTCAGCTCTGAAAAGTCTGACTTTGTAACATTTGTAAGAGCAGGGAAAAACTAATCCAAATAATATCTTCAGAAAACGACAACTGTCCGTCAAAATCATCAGTGCTTTAAAAGGCTAAAAAACAAGTTCGATCTAGGATTCCAAATGGCACGTCTTACCTTAGAAAAACAAGAAGCAAAGTAATGTACAGTATGTGAAAGAAATATATAAACAACACTCAATTGGCGAAGGAAAAATAAGCCAATTAGTAATCGTATGTTCCCTTTATGGAAAAACATAAAGACAAGAGATTCTCATGGAATTTGTACGAAGTATATACCGTCAAGAGTGATGTAAAGATCTACACCCAAAGGCAATAGTTGGTTTCAGGGAAACAAAAATGTAAATGATACATCGCATGAGGGAAAAAATGAGAACCTATGGTACATAAAAAAGGAGAAACAAAACAGAAAACTGTATCTGACTGTAATGTATGAATGATACCAGATTATAATTGCTTTCTAAACAAGCTCAATAACTTGAAAGTGCAGAAGTACAATGAAACTAAATAAATAAATGAAATTACACAAATGTCATCAAGAAGTATTTGATATTGAGAGATGATAATAAACTACAAATGTGAGGGTTTTATGTACAGTTTATACATATGACACAAAATATATAGCTATCCTGTCTAAATATACTATATTACTATCTTACATTCAAGAGACACTATCAATCCTGGATTAGTTCGCCACTTCTGCCAATAGAGGTATTCAAAGCAAATGCAGAAGCCAAACATACGCATATTCAAGCACACACACGCACACAGTAACTGAATATATTATGGAATCTGGTAACAGCTTCCCTTCAATTCGAGGAAGCCACCAGGCACAAGGAGAAATGGAACCCTTCCACACTATTCACTGGACAGCATATAATTATGAGTTTTATATTCAGGCAGTATACGAATACACTGCAGTAAAGTAACCCTATTTTGAAGTTCGCTGCAAAGATGAAAGAACACTCACTAAAATTAAGTGACTGAGATATGGAAATGTATATACTTGAGCTAGTAAGTCTAGTGTACTATGCCAAAACAAGGACTTATCACACCATAACAGTGTTAGGAATACCTGTTCAGTTTACAAATCTTATGTGAAAAAAAAAGATTTCATCATAATCCATGTGCTGTAACTGAATCAGTACTGATCTTATAAAGTAATTTAACATTGCCCTGTGTTGAGGCACAAATAAGAGAAATAAGCAGTAGTGGTGAAGTGGCTATAACATTGCCTATAAAAAATAACTTTTTTACAGTTACCTGATAACATCCAAATGGTGACCTCAAGTGCTTTTGGACATCAAAGCCTGAATATTACAAGTGTTCTCGTCTATTTCCCTCTGCATTAAGAACTTGATTAGGGCGCACAGTTCTACTGTACAAGACTGCGCATCCTACATGACAATGAAAACATTAATGCAGCTAGCCTTTGCCAGACACTGTACACCATTTCATCTCACCATACATATTACTTCACACACTCATCACAAGCAGTGCTCCACAAGACCTTCGATCATTTCCATGATGATGGGTTCTCTGATATTGTATGATATGCTGAAGTTTACATTTATGAGCAGGCTGGATCCAGGACAACTGTTTCACAGGGAAGTCTGAATAACAAAATGCAAAGCACATATTGACATCTCAAAGGATATTTTCTTTAATCTAATGCCCTATGGATACAACCCCTCAAAACCTAATTAGTTTTCCAGCTAAATGTGAAAGATATGAAATTATAGCTATGGGACTCTGAAAGTTGTGAAAGGAAGACAAAAAAATCAGGACAATCATCTGCAAATTCAGCACCTAAGTACAAAATAAACTCTAGACACAAAAGGACATCTTTTCACAAAACTGTGCTGTCTAGTCCTGTTTACAGAGGCATAGGACAGTAAAATTAATTCAAATAGCAGCACTATAAATAGTGTGCTAGCAAATAGGATAACCTTTTATAAAATTTGGTTCTGCAATAAATATTACTAACAGATTTAACGGTAATGTTCCCATGTACAATTCTGAGCTAAATACTACCTACCAACTTCTCTCTACTCTTATTTTCATCTATTAACATAAAGCAACTTTTGAGACAGGAATGAATTTGCAGATGTCTGAGAAGTAGTAAAGAAAAAACAGCATAAGCTTCAAGAGGGAAATTGGTCCTGCCACTGGTAATGGCATAATGGAAAAATGGCTCACACACAACTGTCTGATAAAACAAAATTGAGCCTATGGACCTTTTGTAACCCAACATCTCAAATGTCAATCAGATCCACTCATGAATTCACTAACTGGCCCAAAACCTTAAAAGTTATCAACCCTCCTTCAGGTTGCTGCTGCAACAAAAGTGTACAAAAAAAAATCATGTATATCCCTTCATGCTCCTTCCTTTCCTCTCCAACTGCCTTCTTATCTTCCATTGGTCGCTGCGTCTTTGTTTTGTTTGCACTTCTGAACTTGTCTCTGATGTTCACGCTGCAGTCCATTGGTCGCTGCATCTTTGTTTTGTTTGTGCTTCTGAACTTGTCTCTGATGTTCACGCTGCAGTCCATTGGTCGCTGCGTCTTTGTTTTGTTTGCTTCTGAACTTGTCTCTGATGTTCACGCTGCAGTCCATTGGTCGCTGTCTTTTTGTTTTGTTTTTCTGAACTTGTCTCTGATGTTCACGCTGCAGTCCATTGGTCGCTGCGTCTTTGTTTTGTTTGCGCTTCTGAACTTGTCTCTGATGTTCACGCTGCAGTCCATTGGTCGCTGCGTCTTTGTTTTGTTTGCGCTTCTGAACTTGTCTCTGATGTTCACGCTGCAGATCATCTTCGCATAGGTCCAGTCTTTGCATCTAAGGATTACATGACTTGTAATTATTGATTCTTGTAGTTGTGTCTATGCTCTGTGAGGCTTAATACTACTTTGGCTAGCAAATATTAAGCTGGAGAGCTCTTACTGGTTTTCCTCAAAGAGGCAATACATGACAGATATTGTAGTATGGTATATACTGTATATGTCAAAATGGAAAATTACAAAAGACCAGTCCATGTGATACCTGTTAGTACTTTAGCTGAAAACATCACAAAGCCACACAACAAAGTCATTGCTATGCTGTGTAGTTGGTAGACTTGTAAAAATAAAACTAAAAATTTTCATGGAATGTTGGCCTATTTTGTTGTGTAACTTTGTTAGCCTCAAATCGTCAGTTATTTTTTTACATAACTAATAATTCTCCTTGCATTCTCATGTTAACTTCTACATGGTTTTTCCATGTATAAATGAGCTGCAATGATTTTACATACCCACTGTACCTCTTTGTTCAATTTTATGGTACACCATAACTTATAAAACCACAGGCAGTAATACTATAAAGTAATTACAGTGTGCCTTTTTGTGATACACTGTACACGTCACTTGGAAGTGTCTTTGCAAACACAGATCACTGTTCTGCCTTTACTTTTCACCTGTTCCCTTCGATTTCTTCCTGATTAGCTGTCCAATTTCTTTAAATTTACCTTACTCCAATTTTCCCCTTCATTTAAGAATACGTAAATCCTTTGGGTGAATCCTGAGAGTGTAGGATTGTGACTCAGTGGTCTTGTTTAAGGAAAAAAAAAAGGATCCAGGTACCCTTAAAAAGAAGACCCACTGTCACTAGTCTCATTCAGGTACTCATCCAGCTGCATTACCACTCACCCAGTGAGTCCATTGATTAAAGGTACTATCACAAAATCACTCCCTCAAACAATTTACCTTTGCTTGTCTAGGCTATTGTTAATGCCTCGCATATATATGTTCACTTGGTGAAAGGAAAATCAATGTGGACTTGTTAAATCCAAACTCTTCTTGACTGCTAACTTGAAGATCATTATCATTATAATATTAAACAATTTAGCCAAAACTTTTGAGTTGCTGTACTATTCTTAATTCTCATTGTGCTGGCTCAAAAGATTTGTTTTTAAATATATATGTTAAATACAAAATTTACTACTTAAAATTTTATCATTTGGACAAAAGAACATGGTGGAGATTCTAACAAAATCTCTTTCAAAGATTTTGCCTCCAAAACTTGATGTGTCATTCTACTTAGAATAAAGACCAATGCCTGTAACAGCAGGTTTAATATCTTAATCTATTATCAGCTTCATTTCTCCACAAGGTTTTTATGGATAGTGAACAATTCCAGACAGAAGTACATTTGATCTAGACATAACAGGAGCAGCTCTGACTTTTTTTATTGGAATTTTCATTTTCCTCAATGCATGCATAAGCAGGGATCCAACAAACTTCGACATGCATACTGGTCTCATATGATTCGTGGAATGAAAATTTAGATACGTTGTTTTTTGTCACACCACCTTGAATCACTGAAAATCATAAATTTCTGTGGTGGCATGTTTTACATCACTTTATCTGCTTGCCAAATTGCAGACAGTTCTACTGTGCTAATCTGAAGTCAAGCTCCAACTCTGGCCAAAACTATAGTGAAGTATGTACAGTTTATATTAAATGAAGTTCAGAAACATCTGCGGATTTATCCTCTACTGGCTATTACTGTAATATAAATACTATCTTACCTGAAATAGCAAAAATCCTTCTGCCATCACGCCATGATCAATGTTACGGAGGGCTTGCAAGGTTTCATACATGCCGGGGCATCGCTTGAGTACTTGGGATCGTAACCCATACTTTAATAGGACCAAGCCAACACGGAACAGTACTTTAACTCCCAAAACAGAATAAAATACGGGTCAGCATTTAAAATTCTCTATCTCTTGAAAGATACAGAACGGTAAAAACAAAAGATGTGGATGTGTGAATGTTATTTTATCTAAAGTGAAAACTTATGACCTGCAAGTCAACATTTCACAGTTTGTAACCTACACTTGGATTATAAGTGAACCATGGGAAGAAAAATGACTCTTTGTAGCGTTTATCTGTTCTATCTGGTCTTGTCTGACCTATCAGCCAAGTTTTATTAACTGTTTCTTACTTCAATTTTTTCTTTTCTGCACAATCCTCTAAGCAAGCCTTAAAGCTGCGACAACCTTGTTTCTAGTTGAGCACAAATATGACGGGAGAAGCATCTTGAATTACAGCTTACCTTCACAAAAGAACATATCTCAAACTCTGAGGACAGAAGACCACGGTAATGTGCGGGAAAATAGACACATAAACCACTCTGTCACGTAGAGGACTGGCTCCACCTTGTGCTTTTTCTGCAAAAGTAAATGACTTTGTCAGCAGAACTGCTCCGTGAGTTCAACATAAATTTTGCAACAAATATTCTGCTATCTAATCTGATATCAGTAACTAAAAGTCAGAATAAGAATTTTTTTTCAGTTCTAAGAGATGCAGGACTAAACATAAATAGTAGACATGAAACATAACACTTCAACTAGTACCATATTTGTAAGACAATGCTACAAAATAGTTTAGTCAATGTCAAAATATCTGTGAAATAAAAATACTCCATAAAACAACTAAAATTTACCACTTACTAAATGTTTATAAGCTGAAGGTGAGGTTTTCTTCAGTAGTTTGCACAAAATATCTCCATCAACTTGAATGGCTTCCTGCAAAAATAATCCAACCCAAAATTAACATCAGATCTCTCACATGAAATTCATCTTAACAAGGAAATAAGTTATGCCTTTTTATCTTTAATAGAACTTATAAACAAGATTGACAATAATGCAGATCCTTAAGGAGTCTTACCAATCCATGAGCATAGCAACCAGGGACATGTTTATCGCAGATTGCTTTTAAGCACCAAAATGCTGGCTCGGCAGGCATTTGCATGAGAAGGACGGCTGCAAGAGGAGCGTGTGCCTGGCAGTACTCATCGGGAGACACCTGTGCATGAACTTTCAAGACGCGAAACAAATCTTCTTGTCTGGAAAACAAAGGACAAAATTCAAGTAATCACATTCACAGAACACCAGGAACCAAGATTTCATGATAACTTTTATACTGGATACCAATTAGGATAATTGCTGATAAAACTAAAAGACTTAAAAATCAAACAAGGTGGTCACTTTTAACACTTTTTTTGAAATGATCAATGTTGCTACACACTTATACAGTATCTGCAGAATTAATAGGCCTTATTTTCACTTCAATCACCTTTATACATCTGGTTGGTTGATTATGAGGCCTGGTCCCAGCACATTACCTTGCCCAAGGGAACCCAGTAAGAATGCTAAGCTGTTAAACGGAATAAAAGGTGTGGAATAAAGGTCCGGTGTGGAACAAAAGTCCTGGTGTGGAGCAAAAGGCCTGGTGTGGAATTAAATATCTGGTGTGGAATAAAAGGCCTGGTGTGGAATAAAAGTCCTGGTGTGGGCCTCTGGAACTTTTCACCCAAAACGGACAATTTATATAGCTGTGCCTTACAGTGTTTAAAGTAATTTTTAATGTGGAAATTATTATACAAAACTGAGAAAAGACCAAAATCAAAACGGTGGACTAAATACAAATCCGAATTTTCTTAGACAAGCGCTTCGAGATATTTTTTCCACTTGTTTGTCACTTTTTCAAAAGTTTTATTTTAAAAGAGATCTTTCACATTCAGAATGGATTTCTGATCCCATTTTCCTGCCGAGAGCAACCAGATATGTTGAACAGCAGCACCAATATGCAGGAAATGTGTCTCTCTGTCGAACCTCTCAGTTCCAGACACTAGCGGATCCAGAAAAATTTCAAGGGGGGCACCAATTTTCATATTATACTTATATATATATAAATATACACACACATATACAGTATATACATACATACATACATATATATATATATACTGTATATATATATATATATATATATATATATATATATATATATATATAATTTCTTTCATCGATTTTTTTTTATTTTTTACCCATTTTTATATTTGTTTGTTATTATTATCTAACTCTTCAATATTATCATTTTAAAATTATATTTCATGGGGGCACGCGCCCAGGTGCCCTCCCCGATCCGCTAGTGTATACGTGTGCGTGTGTGTATGTGTGTGTGTGTGTCTGTGGTTGAAGAGTGGCCTCAAGGTCTTCAGACAGTCCCTGGGACTGCATAAGAGTCCCCCTCTTCTGAAATATATATATATATATATATATATATATATATATATATATATATATATATATATATATATATATATATATATATATATATATATATATGATTTGAGAGAGGGGGTGAAGAATTATTGCAATTATTACCACACACTGGGCATGACCAACTTTCCAGGAATCAGCAAGACTTCCGAAGACTGAAGCAGCTCCCATGGAGTCCAAAATGACTCCGGAATCCCAGCAGAATCCAGACACATCAATTACTGTGTCCGGGGATCAGCAAGAAACGTCCTTTAATATCCAGTTCGCTCTACCTCGGAAATAATATATTTTCATATGTTACCCGAAGGGGAATTTTTTTGTTGATAATAAGTTCGTCGTCTCGTGGGCTCGAACCACGGAAGAAGGCCGTGTGGTTAAATGCGCGTCACTGTAGTCCTGAGTTCTCGTCTTCCGTGGTTCGATCCCATGAGACGTCGAATAACATATATGAAAATATATTATTTCCACGGTAGCACGAATTGAATATTAAAGGACATTTGTAGCTTAATGCTTGTATATAATATATATATATATATATATATATATATATATATGTATATATATATACGTATATATATGTATATATATATGTATGTATGTATGTATGTATATATATATATATGTATGTATGTATGTAAGTATATTACTAAGAGGACCTCATTCAAACTGGATGGTATCTAATGGAGTATTTATTCAGAAAAAGTTACAAGCTTTCTTGGACAAACAGTCGACATTATCAAGTATCCGTACACACTGTATGGATACTTGATAATGTGGACTGTTTGTCCAAGAAAGCTTGTAACTTTTTCTGAATAAATACTCCACTAGATACCATCCAGTTTGAATGAGGTCCTTTTAGTAATTCTACTAATGCACAGAACAATTGTGTATGTGGTAAAGTTAATATATTCTATGGGTCCCTTTATCTGATATATATACATATACATATATACACACATATGTAAGGTGTTTCATAACAAAAACAAGTATTTTAGCCAACACTTTCTACTTTTAGACGACAGTGCTTCGTTCGTGGCAACAACTAGGAATATCTTGAAACCCAGTAAATAAAGCTACGGAGTCGATAATATTATCATGGAATGTGACCTCTGGCAGCCATAATTAAAAGACCGATACAGCGCGCATGCTCAGTCTATTGTAAAAAAAAAAACTGCAGAAAAGGCTGGCTAAGTCTCATTTCTTTCTATTTTAAGGCTTTTGAACGATACTTGGAGAGAATTGTAAATAAATTCTACAGCAACAAATTAATTTTGACTTATTTGGAATGGAATTAGTTTATAAAGGCGGATAAAACTATGAAAGTATCTAATGAATCAATCGGTATAGGCCTAGCATTCTAGGCTAAGGTGTTTTTCCTTGGTGCTACTATTCTTAAAGGTTATTTTTCCCCAGCAGGATGATTCGATAACTGTTAACATAAAGGAATTGTTTTTATATATCAGAAATCAAATCGTAATCAGAATAAGGTTTAAATGATATAGCACCTTACGTGATAGTTGATTGAGGGTATAGGTCTAGCCTAGGCTACCAAGCCTAACTTCCTTGTATCACTAATCTGTAAGATATGTATCGTTTGACGAAAACAAATGAAACCAGGGGATTTGTTACACATAAAAGTACAACTATTTGTACTCTGAATCGACTAATAGAAGCTATTTGTTACCGTTTGTTCACGCCGTTCTGAAATGCTCTCACCAAGTGGGTGACGTGACGTCAATTTCGTTTAAAAAACATCGTTTGATAAAACATCTCTAACGCTGCCTTTACATGTAAAAAAAATTTGAAAAATTGATGGCATGGACTAGATCCTACAAGCCTCATATATATATATATATATATATATATATATATATATATATATATATATATACATATATATATATATATATACATATATATATATACATATATATATATATATATATATATATATATATATATATACATATATATATATATGTATATATATATATCTTTAATTGTTTTTATATTTTCCCAGTTTTATATTTATTTATGTTATTATTATATAAATCTTCCATATCGATATTTTATCATTATTTTTCATGGGGGGGGCACATGCCCAGGTGCCCCCCACCCACCCCCGGCCTGGATCCGCTAGTGGTTCCAAAGGCCCTTTGTTCCTCGCACCTTTGGACTGTGGAACAGCCTCCCTGCTGAGGGTGTCGAACAATTGGAACTTCAGAAGTTCAGGTGAAGACGCACAGTGCATTGCTACCACAATACAATTCTCCATGTGTTTTAAAATCTAACTTACATTTTTATCTAGTTATTCATTTGTTAATTTATCTGTTTTTTCTAATAACTGACATCCTCTTTCTATATTTACCATTACCTTCTGTTACTTGTTTCAAATGAACAAAATATTCTTTGGAAGCTTAAATTTCAGGTCGCTGGCCCTTGTGGGCTTGTTCCACATGAATGGGGTCCATCTTCTGAGTAATAATAATAATAATAATAATAATAATAATAATAATAATAATAATAATAATAATAATAATAATAATAATAATAATACGAAGGATATGGAATATGCCAGTGGAAATTATACCCATAATCATAGGAACACTAGGCACGATCCCAAGATCCCTGAAAAGGAATCTGGGAAAACTAGATGCCGAAGTAGTTCCAGGACTCATGCAGAAGAGTGTGCTACTAGGAACAGCGCACGTAGTGAGAAAAGTGGTGGATTCCTAAGGAGGCAGGGTGCAACAAGGAACTCCCCACGCTATAAAAACCACCCAGTCGAATAGGATGACTGGTTTAGACCCCCCAAAAATAACAATAATAATGATTATGCAATTGCATGTACCCGTGTCCACCTTTCTGTAGGAACATTTGGTGAAGCGGGAACTGTCAGTGGAGATCCTTGCGAATGTCGTCTTCCAGGCGGGCTTCGGCTGGGGATCCAGCAAGCTGCTCGAAAACTCCAGGATTGCGTTCCAGCTGTCTGTTGTTAGGAATAATCCAACTGAATTCAGAATGGAAATGTTCTGGATTGACTAATTTCTCAATTCCGGAAGTGTTCTGGATTGACTAATTTCTCAATTCTGGAAATGTTCTGGAGTGACTAATTTCTCAATTCTGGATTGGCTAATTTCTCAGTTCTGGAAATGTTATGGACTGACTCATTTCTCAATTCTGGAAATGTTCTGGACTGACTAATACCTTAATTCTGGATTGTCTAATTTCTCAGTTCTGGAAATGTTCTGGATTGATTAATTTCTCAATTCTGGAAATGTTCTGGACTAACTAATTTCTCAATTCTGGAAATGTTCTGGACTGACCAATTTCTCAATTCTGGAAATCTTCTGTATTGACTCATTTCTCAATTCTGGAAATGTTCTGGACTGACTAATTTCTCAATTCTAGAAATGTTCTGGGCTGACTAATTTCTCAATTCTGGGAATGTTCTGGACTGATTAATTTCTCAATTCTAAGCATCAAGCCTCAAAAGACATGAAAACAACGGCATTGTGAATTTCGTAATAAGACACAAACAGTATGCAATATTTAATCATCAAGAAATACAATTATTAAAAAAGAATACATTAAAAAAAGACTGTATAAGAAGTTCACATTACCAGATGACACATAACAGCTATTAGAAAAAATACAGACCAAACAAAAAGTTCAAATTGAATTGAACTGAACTGAATATAGAATTTAGGCCAAAGGCCATGCACTGGGACCTATGAGGCCATTCAGCGCTGAAACGGAAACTGAGAGTCAAAGGTTTGAAAGGTGTAACAGGAGGGAAACCTCAAACCAGTTGCACTAAAGAACCAATTGTTAAGAGAGGGTTGAGGAAAAGAAACGAAAGGGGTTGCAGCTAGGGGCCTAATGATATGTTCACACATTCACGTATCAAGGCACGCATGCCCACGCACGGCCACGAACGGGGCGGAGCCAGAAAGTACGTAAACACAACGCAAATACAACGTAAATGTACCGTAAGTACTGTGTAAGTGCGGCAGCATGTGGCACGACCGTTATGGACTACCCGGCTGTGCGCCGGGGGGCACGAACCTTTCGACCTGCTCAAAACCCTGTGTGGGTGGCCAGGTCAGCTGTCAGGTAGCGTGGCCCAACCCGCACAGCGTGGCGCCAGCCGTGGGTTGACCGCGTAGCTGCCACGCCCTTACCTGGGGGCCCACGCTGCCCCAGGGCACCGCGTGGCTGTCAGAATGGCGTGGGAGTAGACACGGCAACGCTGCCGCATCGCCCGCAACCGTGGAGATGTGGCAACGCTTTTGACCTGGGATAAAGGGACAGGTGGCGCTTCCAGGTCAGTGCTTCTCGGCCAGCATCCTGTTGCTCTCTCCGTCAGCGCCCCGTCTTCGTCGTCCACTGCAGCCAAGATGCCCAAAGGACCCATGCTGAAGAGGACCAGAAAAGGGGACCTGAGAACCCAGGAGCCCTGGCAGCTGGAGTTGCCCCCTACGCAAAGCCTCCTGAAGCTGATGGTCCCCCTTCAGGCAGCGATGCTGTGGTGCTGCAGCATGAGGTCAACGAGCTCGTGACGGAGAGCGAGCTAGAGGAGGAGGAAGAGGACCTTGCCCTCGTCTATGAGAGCGACCCCGCCGCCGCCACCGACGACAACCCCCACGAGGGGGATGCCGACGACGACACCGAAGGCATTCCTGAAGGAGATGGCCTAGATGGCCCTACAGGTCAGGGACGGAAGAAGAACCCGTCAGTGATCCTCTCGGAGGAAAACGAGAGGCTTGTTGGCAAGTGGCTGGAGACCGAGGCCGAGTTTATTTATAACAAGGGCCTCACAGCCTACAAGGACAAGGCCAAGGTGTGGAGGGCCTTCGAAGAGAAGGGCCAGTCACTTGTTCCTCCCGTGAGCGGCTGTGAACTGAGGACGTGGTTTACGTCCCTCAGGAGTCGTTTTGGGCGGCTTACGGCAGAGAAGAGTGGCCAAGGGATGGGCAGACGGCTGACGGACCAGGAGAAATGGATTCTCAACATTTTCCACTTCCTGAAGCCGCACATTGTGCGTCAAAGGAAGCCAAAAGTGTTGGGACTTCCGATGGTATGTCTGTTTTAATGTGTTTCTATGCATAATTATTACTGAATATAACGTTATTACATAGTTTCCATGCATTCAATGTACATTTTTATACCATTTTCTCATATATGTTCCTCCTCTTTTTACAGGCTGCCTGTGCTGCTGCCGCCCTCCCTGCCCAAGCTCTGGACCTGCCTGCTGCTCCTGTTTCTTCTCCTGCCCCGACAGTGCCGTCGAGGGCCATGATGACCCACACCATGGCAGTGACAGCAGAGTGTCAGGCACCTGCAGTTCCTGCCAGCCTGTCGGCATCGCAGCAGCAGCGGGCACTCACTGCACAGCAGCTGGCGCTCCTGCAAGCACAGTTGGTGACATCCACACCAAAGGAACTAAGCAACCTGTCGCTTGACACCACCTTTTTAAATAATTTACAAAATTAATTTATTTATTGTATTTACTTATGCTTATATTTACATGTATGTTTGTATTTTATGTTAAATAAATATCTTTTGCAGTATCATGTGTAGCTCTATCCTCTGCTCAAATATCATGTATTCAGTGAAGTAGCTAAAATACAAGTACACAAATAAAGTAGGCAAAATGAACCTGAATACACTAACATTTCAGTATACATTACTGACTTTGAAATAAGTTCAAGATACTTTATGTAACATATGTGCACAGAAGCAAAATGACAACAGACCAAATATTAGCAAGTCATATAAAACGTCACAAATATCAGGGGAGAAGGTAGTTTCAAAAGATAGAATTGTCATATCAGAATATCAACAATGTAAATGCTAAGAGCAGGTACTTTCAAGAACATAGAATTATCACATCAGAATAGAAACAATGTTAAGAGAAGGTACTTTAAAAAATGATAGAATTATCATATCAGAATAGAAACAATGTTAAGAGAAGGTACTTTCAAAAATGATAGAATTATCATATCAGAATAGATTCCATGTTAAGAAATTATTAAAACGGGCAAAATAACTACATCTTCTTTCTTTTATTTATATGTATGTGTGTTTCATATTGATTAAACATACATTTACAATGTCATGTCCCGCTCTATCCTCTTCCCAATTACCAAGTATTGATGAGAGTAATATATCATGGATTTGAGCAATATCTTTTATGAAATCAACTAAAACAAACAGAAGTACACAAATACACAGGGCAAAATAATCCTGAATTAATACATTATTGAATTTTAAATAAGTCCAAAATAAATCTGGAACAGACATTTAAGTAATTACAACAATCAGGTATGCAGGAGAGTAACTAAATCATGTTCTCCTGCCAGTGCACGGAGCCTTCAGCCGATGAAAAGTATTCCTTCAGCAAGTTACGCTGTTCCTTTGCATCCCTTGTTGCAGTGTTGCCGGTCACGGTTGGAAGGGCTGCTCCTAAGGACGGGTCACTCCTCCAGCTACCAGGGATGACAGCATGTGTGACGGGGTGCTCTGATCTCCTTCTTGTCTTCGTGCATTTCTTCTTATGATCATATTGTGCAGAACACATGCAGACATCACTAATGGCTCTATATGGTCAGGCTTCAAGCATATTGCAGTGTGGAATACTCGGAATCTATTTGCCAGAATCCCAAAGGCGTTCTCCCCCGTCCTGCATGCCCTACTTAACCTGTAGTTGTAAATCTGTTCCTCCTTGCTAAGTCCTCTTTTGGGGTAGGGCTTCATAAGGTAATTCCTCAGGGGGAAGGCATCATCGCCAACTAGGAAGTAGGGCACAGGAGATGCATTAGGTTGACCTGGCAGGGCATCCGGTTGGGGAAGATTTGCTTCCTCTTGCAACAGCATTTCTGCCAGTCGGGTCTGGGCAAATACACCACCGTCTGACTCTGGCCCAATGGCACCCACGTCGACGTATAGGAACTTGTATGAAGCATCAGCAACTGCAAGTAATACCATGGAGTAGAACTTCTTGTAGTTGAAGTAATGGATACCGCCCTTGGGAGGGTTACGGAGCCTAATGTGTTTCCCATCTATAGCTCCAATTACGTGCGGGAAGTTCCACCGTTCCTCAAAACCCTGTGCAACCTCCTGCCACGCTTCAGGTGTTTGTGGCACCTGCAGTTCCTCATCCCCGAAGGCAGCAACAATGGCCCTGCAGGTCTCTGGTACGATGTGACTAATGGTGTTGTGGGCTACCCGGAACGAATATTGCAGACTCTTGTAGAATCACCTGTAGCGAGGAAGTGTAGGGTGATAGCAACATGTAGGCCTGGCTCAATGGGTTTCCTCCAGAATGTCACTTTCTTCTGAATGTAGGTGTGACCTGTTCAACAATTTCACTGAAGAGGTCCTTGTCAATCCGGTAAAATTTCTGTACAGGTCTGGGGCTTCGGTTGACAACTCCTCCATCAGGTTGTCATAATGACCTTGCTCCATCCTTTTCTGCAGGTATGGCCACGCCTCACCCTCCTTGGCCGCCTTTTTTCTGCTCTGTGTGCTTTGCAGCAATCATTGCACTCTCCAGCAATAACATGACGTGCACATATTCAATGACATATGGCAACATTTCTGTTCTGTCCCTACTTGCTATAGCTATAAGTTGACGCATTTCAGCTATGTTGTCCATGTTGCTTCAGCACGTTGGTAATATGTCTTGACGCTGTGGTGTTACGGCATTGACTAGCCTCACATGTGCAACTGCCGCCCTTATATAGCTGGGGTTTAACCCCGCAGTACGTAAGCCAACGTGACGTTCAAATAACTCAGTTACGCAGAACGTAAACATATGGTATACATACGTTGGTGTTACGTGCTCTGCCACGCACTATTTCTGCCTGCGCCGCCGCTTGTCGGTAAGCGTCACGTCACCCTTACGCAGTGCGTACATTTGCGGCGCACTATAATACGCATGCATCACGCATCCAGTTGACACGTATCTAGTTAGGTGGGGCTTATTTTCTCGCGTATGCGCAAGTTTCACAAATTCCGGCTGTGCGTGCGCATACGTGACTTGATACTTGAATGTGTGAACTTAGCATAATACTTATTTTTTGGAGGTCATTTAAAGGCTGTCCATTATATTATATATAAACAAGTAAAAAATGCGCCGAAGTTTCCTCGGCACAATCGAGTTTTCTGTACAACAGCCACTACAGCGTATAATCAAGGCCACCAAAAATAGATCTATCTTTCAGTGGCCTCAGTATAAGCCCGTATGAGCCGTGGCCCATGAAACTCTAACCAATGCCCGGTAGTGGCCTATCCTATATCGTTGCCAGAAGCACGATTATGTCTAAATTTAACCTTCAATGAAATATAAACTACAGTGGATAGGGGCCTGCAATTTGGTATGTTTGATGATGGGAGGATGGATGATCAACATATCAACTTGCAGCCCTCTAGCCTCAGTATTTTTTTAAGATCCGAGGGCGGACAGGAAAAGTGCGGACAGAAAAAAGTGAGGACAGAATAAAGTGCGGACGGACAGACAAAGCCGGCACAATAGCTTTCTTTTACAGAAAACTAAAATGACTGTTTGCCGTGATCGTTAGTCGTATTCCAAAAAAATGGTACTAAAATCGCGCCTTAAAACGATTTCCTATGAATCTCCCCACAGCAATAAAAGATGTGTTTTCCTTCCCTTCGTCGAACGTCGAATATTCTAAAGGCAGAAGTTTTGATGACTTCTTCAGTTGGAGCATACTTGGACCACAGGGAGGTGTCCATGGAGAATATGCGAAGAAAGTTTAAGTAGAAAGAGAGTCAGTAGAACTAGACACTTCTCTGCAGAAGAAAGGTGCAATCAATTTGGAAAAGCCCTGACAAGTAACCGGATACCTAACGCAAATTAATCCAAGTTGTGTAAAAAAAAAAATGAAGTAAGGAAAAATTTGAATTGCTTTTTCCATTCCCTTAAACAATATCACTGTCGCCAATATTTCTAAACAAGTTTTCTATATTTCAATATTTTAGCAACTAACTACCTTCTTCAACAAGCGTTGCATCAATTTCGTGTTGCAACGTTCAGGAATGGCCTAATGTTCACTGACAAATCTCTCGGGGCTTTATAAAGCCTACAAATCCCATCTAAGCTCTGTTTCCTCCATTGAGAAGGGGAAGTCATTCACTCTAGACGGATGTGTGGGGTAATACTCTCAGCTGACTGATGATCCTGCCTGCGTTTCATGTGGGAGGAATCTGAGATGTTTTTGCTACTTGGAGAAACACAAAGGTTATTTTAAAAAGAGAATGGGGTTCTCTCTCTCTCTCTCTCTCTCTCTCTCAGGTATTTAGTTAAACACCAAGGTTCCTTTTTACACAGAGATTGTGTTCGTCTCTCTCTCTCTCTCTCTCTCTCTCTCTCAGGTATTTAGGAAAACACAGAGATTCTTTTTCTACATAGATTGTGTTCGTTTCTCTCTCTCTCTCTCTCTCTCTCTCTCTCTCTCTCTTCTCTCTCCCCTGTTATTTAAGAAGACACAAAGTTTCTTTTATTTACAAAGATTTGTTCTCTCTCTCTCTCTCTCTCTCTCTCTCTCTCTCTCTCTCTCTCTCTCTCTCTCTCTCTCCCTGTTATTTAAGAAGACACAAAGTTTCTTTTATTTACAAAGATTGCTCTCTCTCTCTCTCTCTCTCTCTCTCTCTCTCTCTCTCAGGTATTTAGGAAAGCGCAAAGGTTCTTTTTTATACATAGATTGCGTTCGTTCTCTCTCTCTCTCTCTCTCTCTCTCTCTCTCTCTCTCTCTCTCTCTCAGTCAAATTTTGATCGGCACTATAATTTCCTCACTACTTGCCGGAGGAATTAAATAATAAAATTATTAGCCGAAGACTTCAGGGCAATTAAATCTTTTAGATTCAAGAGGTCTAAACTGTGGAAGGGCCTGGTGATAATTTTACGGCCACAACAGAAGCGGTAAATTGAACGAACTCCTAAAATATAGAAAATTAAATGAGAAAGGAAATGCAGTTTCCCAGCCATGTATATTATTTATCGAATCGTATTTCGTTTTGTAACACTCGATGAAAGAGGCACATTTGAATCAATACTGGTGCAGGAAATGGAATGTTATTATTGTGGAAAACAGTTTTGAGAAAGCGGAAATCACAACCCGCGCATTGTAAACAGATCCCATAAACTGCGGTGATTTACTGAACAGATATAAAATAGTCAAAAGCAGAACCAAATACAAATTTCGTTTTTAACAATCGAATGGGAACAGATTCACGGGCTTTAGTTTCTCTATGAAAGGGATAATTTTTGGGTGTTTTAGTTTTCATTGAATTTCGACCAATTTGACAATACATTATGGGTCCCCCTAATGCATTTTCTGACAAATCTTCATAAAAATTCTTTCACACATTTTCGAATTAATGCCATTTTTTTATTTCTTTTGCCTATTTTCAAAGTAACAGATCGCAATAACTACGTATTCTATAACCATCAAAATTAAAACTGGAATTATATGTATATTCAATAAGAAACATGTCAACGGAAATTGTTGATACAACTACCCAAATTACAATAATTCTGAATTTTCTAAAAATCATAAACCATACTTGTAAAAATTTTAGAATAATGTCGCATAATAATATGGGACACAAAAATTGAAAAACCTATATCGACACAATTTTGACAGATCATTCAGAAATATGATACTTTTTAGATCAATTTCCTACACTGAAAAATACCGGAGTTCTAAAAAGCTTTGAAACGCCGAATAATGGCTTCTCTGGAAATGCTGTTAAAAGTTTAAATGTTATATACCTTTTATTCTGCCAAAGGCCTTGTCTATGATACGTTTCTATCCTGTTTATCATTACGTTTCCTATACTGTAAAAACAAAAAAATTGCAAAAAATTATACAGTATGTACTTACAACCACTGCAGATGACTGCTAAGTCCTGGTCCAATCTCTCCCATTATTTGGTGCTGAGGATACAACTCTGTCTGAATGCTTGCGAGTACACTCAAGAGAAAAGCGCCATCCAGGTCAAACACTACTAATATCAAAGGTCGAATTTGTAGTGAAATGAACACCTATTAAGCACCACAAGACTTGAGATGATACTGGTTAGTCTGTTCTCTTTCAGCATCGTTATGCCACCACTTCTGGGCAGTGGGCTTCTATCAGAACGAAGGCATTTCTCGCGGATGTCGCCTGCCTTTACACCTGCACGAAGGTCCATTCGTCCACATGTCTTGAAACAGGGTCTCTTCACCAACAACAGCAGGGCCACTTGTAAACAGTTCTTCCACCAACAACAGCAAGACCAGTTGTGAACGCTTCTTCCATTCCACTAATATCCGCTGGACCACTTGAGAAAGAGAGCAGAGGGCTGGTGCCGAGTGTGCCGTCAGTGCACTGAAGACATTACTAAAGGTTGTTTTCAGCATCCCTCGGGCCCCTAACTGCACCCACTTTTTAGCCTTCATTTCTTCCATTTTGCTGTCCAACCACTCCAACTCTTCCTTTTCACTGTCATTAGCGTTGAATGACTGAAAGTGCCTCAGTGTTTGGCTTTGTAGCCTAATTTTCGTGAATCAAATCAGTTGCACAGTACTAAGCACTTTTTTTCCAGCCTTTTCATTGTCGTATCCAAAATCTTAGGCCTCTAAATCTACCGGATCTTTTTCTCGTGCATTATTGCAACCGTAAACCACAAAATATTTAAATATAAGGAAAAACATGAAGGAAATCGAATGTCCCATCCACAAAATCTTTCAAAAACATCACAACTTTTTACGTACTGAGGTACCGCTGGGAACTGCCCCGTTGGTAGTACTGCCAGGCCATGGCTCCCAACGTATCGTACACTACATGACGAGAAGAAAGAAAGAAAAAAAATAGGCAAAAATAACACGTATACCTCGAAAGATGTACATAAAATAAAAATTGTTTATAAACAAAGGGACGTGGCTGCCCAGAAGAATGGCCATTTAAATGCATCCCGGGACCTTTAAATTTTCTCGTACGGCTGGCAGCGCTGCGCTATCACATGCTACATGACTCTAAGACAGGGGTTCTTAACCTTTTTTCTCCAATTCCCCACTTTTCAGTGAGCCAACTCTCCATTTCCCACCAAAGCATCGGTCATTGACAAATTCGAGTTTAACCCATGCAGTGTTTAACTTTAATACGTAAATATACGCTTTGCTTTTTTGTGCCATTTAAATGGTTGTGATTTGTAAAGTAAGTCAACATTAAATTTTGAAGCACTATCGATTATTTGTGGGTGGAAACAAATTCACGAAATGTGACAACAAGACAGTGGTTCTTCTGTCCGACCGGTCATTCCCCACTTGGCAACTCCGCCATTCCCCACCAGTGGGGAATTCCCCACAGGTTAAGAACCACTGCTCTAAGATGTTATGATGAATTTTCGTGTCACTTGTTTATTTATTAGTATTTTGCAATGCCGCCACTTAGCCCTCCCCTCCAAAAAGAAAGGAGTACTGAAATCCGTGAAGGGTTTAATGTTTAGGGTTATGAATTCTCCTCAGTTATTATCAAGCTAACAAAAACACTATCTATTGGACATAGGGCATCTCGTACAAAGTCTGATGCTCTGATATTTGGAAATCTCTCTGCACATATTTAAACTTCCCGATTCAACGAAATCTGTGGCTGAGCAGGTCTTTATTTAACTTGAATATCTGTGCTTGTGCTATAGCCAAAATCGTATATTTATATTTCTTATATTGTAAAGAAACACCTTAAAAACTGAGATTAAGAGTAGACTAGATGATAGTTCATTCCCTCTGCTTAAGAAAATTTTTGGCTAGTTGTTAGTCAAAAGCAGACGAAACATATCTCAGGTCAAGCTTGTTAGTTGAAAATTGTTAAAATTGATATGTTCTTCAATAATGCAATGGATATGGAGGGGAAAATATGCAATATTTGTCATCTTGTAAAGAGAGTACGTGATGTTCCATGGACGAAGATGCTTTCTTACTTGAAATATTAATAAATATAAACACAGGCTCAGGCTTATATCTTTACAATGACCTGTCCTTACGTTTTATTTAATCGTTATGCTAATTACATTGTATTTTGCTCATATATTTGCACACA
>NC_089789.1:1940952-1948966 GCF_040412425.1 Macrobrachium rosenbergii | reverse complement strand
TCTGAGATAGTTAGATGGATAGATAGAATAGAAGATGGAGATAGATCTCTCTCTATGATAGATCTCTCTCTCTCTCTCTCTCTCTCTCTCTCTCTCTCTCTTTGGTCCTCAGTTCAAAAATACCACATTTATATTATCATTTGATCTTGCTCTTTTATCACTATGACTCTCTCTCTCTGTCTCATGAAGTGAAATGGAATGATTGCTCATTTCTCATCCTCAGTTCACATGTAGAATGCGTTCAAAGGCTATTAACATGGAATCATTTGCCCTTGCTATTTTGACATGATAAATTGCCATTATGATAACAAAGGAAATTGTGAGAACGTGTTCATGAAGTGAAATGAAATTTATTGTCTTCAACTCTCCATATCCTTATTTTGTAGGGTTAATCAAATGGGTCACAAAAATACAGCAATTTTAACTTATAGTCTTGATTCAGTTTTTATGTACAGGAAACTAAAATTCAAAGGTGGACTAGGTCATGTGATTATAGGGAGTTAATAATGTGTTAATTAAAGGTCTAAATGCAAAGGACCGCATCAACGTTCATTTTGAGTTCAAACTTTCATTCCTCTAATCTTAAATGAAGGCGACCAGTGGGAGGATTTTCCCAATATCCAACAGGATTTTGGGCAAAATTTGATCAAAATAAAGAATGAAATCTTCAATTTTAATGTTTTTGAAGTTCTTCAAATAGTAAACTATACTCATCAACTTTAAAAGGCTGTACAGATTGGTTCTGACAACATGCGGTCCTTTCTCCACCAAAAATGTGAACAAATTTTAACTATAATAAGTCATAATTATTTGCCACCTATTGGGGCAGATCCTAATGAAATAAAATCAGCGCAAATGACCTGACAACTTGCGTACTCAATATCTTCCGGTGATTCAAAGCATATCGTTAGAAATGTAATCCTAATTATTTTTATAAACAGATCAAATACAATTCTTCCTCATTGTATAAGATCATATTTGTGTTGAGATAACAAAATATCAGAAAATTCAACTGGGCATAAAGTAAAATAAATCATTCATAGAAAGAAAAACGTGACACGAGAATCATAGACGACATGAAGAAGAAGATATATCTTAGATCGAAAAACATATTCAGGCAAACCTAACATAATCAGATTCAACACCGCATTTTGAACTCAATGTCACAGCTCTCACGCCATTTAGACAATTGAATAAAAAGTCATTGATTTGAAAATGAAAAATTGATTTCTGAACTGACTATCAGACTACTAGTTAACGAAATATCCTGAATCCCCTGCTTTAAGAAGACGATTGGCATTATGATTCTAAGTAACTCTGCAAGTTACTGTTCAATCAGAAATAACGATCGTGGCGTGTTTTACCCCCGAACAGCATGCATGCAGGGGACAAAGTCATAATATTTCTTTAACAGTTTTTATTTTTGGGGTGATAAGGAAGGAAAAATATTTGGAAACGAACGATCCAAAGGAAGCAATGCAAAAGCCAAACATGGGACAAGAGGATCTTTATTAAAACGGTCGAATACTAAAAATCTTTTAAGATCAACAAACTATATTGTTGAGTATTGATATATTGAAATGTTCATCATAAACAGAAGAAATGCAAATTCAGAAGCAAACGAAACGACAGATACACAGCTTATGGAAGGAACGGAAAAAGCTATGTCACAAGACCAAGGTTTTCCCAGAAGGTATTTCACAGGCTGAAATACATAACGAAGAGATAAGGACTGACGATTTGGAGGCTAGAACAGTTTGGCAGGGTGCAGAAAGGACCTGTACACAGGATATGGAAGGAATCGACACCGTTTGGTTACAAGAGAATGGATTTATAGAATCTGAGTCAGACAAATGTGAAATGATGGGTAATCTTGGTGACAAAATAAGTGTGAAGCTGAAAAAAGATGACTTGGTAGAGGGAAAAATATTGCGAAAATAGATGAAAAGGAAGAATCATCAGATGACGACATACACAAGAGTGATGCTAAACGGTCCAAAAATTAATTGAATTTGAGAACAGAATGGCATCCATCTCATTTTGGGGATTTTCATTTATTTAAATATTATAACTATTAATGTAAACGGTTTAACTAATTTGTACATAAGATACACATAATATGTGTGCAAGAACATAATGTTAAAGAGGAAAATAGACTAGAGTATATTGAAAAACATTGCCATGTTATATTAAATTCAACTCATTTATTAAAGGGAGGGACTGCGTCGTTTATAAACAAGCTGTCCCCGCAAGTGAAAATCATGAAAAATGAGTTGGATACAAAGGGCCAAATATTGAGTGTGAAATGTTGTGTTGCTGAAGTAGTAATACTCCAGGTTATAAATGTTTATATATGCCCCCTCGGGTAAGGACAAATGGAAATAAAGAGAAGAGCTGTTTAATACTGGTTTGTTATATTTTGTACGAAATAACTTGAAAAACGTCATTATAGCAGGAGACTGGAACTGCGCAACTTGTCAAAGGGATCATGTCTCTACAGGTGACAAATGATTCGTGTCCAAAGCCTTGTTAAGCTTAAAAAATTCATTAAGCTTAAAAGATGTATGGTTTTGAAAAACAGTTTTGTAGACTTTACATATATAAGGGGGAATTATGGCTCTAGAATTGATTGAATTTATGTAAGGGATTTAGCTTGTAATGTTACTGAAACTTTAAACGTTCCCATTAGTTGTTCTGATCACAGCATTTTAAAAACTAGTATTAAAATTGATGATAACTTGAAATGGGGTCATGGATATTGGAAATTAAATTGTAAGATTTTAGAGAGTTACCTTGTTGATGGGAACTTTCAACTGATTTAAAGATGAAGAGTGATAACCATGCTAGTGGCAATATAACTGATTGGTGGATATATACAAAAAAGTGTATAAAGAGCTTTTTCGTGAAAGCATCAAAGGAAGACGCACAGGAAGGAAAAGTATGGGTTACTGAATGTATTGAAAGCACTTCTTATGAATCTGTATCATCATCATTATGTTACAGGCAGTCAATTTAAAAAGATAACTGAATTGAAGGAACGGATCAAAACAATAGAAGATGAAATATGTGAAGGGGTAAAAGTTAGATTAAGAACAGGGGAAAGAATTCAAGGCGAAAAAATGTCTCATTGCCTGTTAGGAAAAGAAAAGACTCCTGTGGCAATGACATCCAAATTAAAAGCAAAGGAGGGGTATATGTAGCGGATAATAAAGCAATGGAAATACGTACAGTAGAATACTATGAAAAATTGCACAGTAAATATGAATGTCATACCTTGGTTCAAAATAGAGTTTTAGATGTTATTCAGTCTGTGATAGGCAAATGAGGAAAATGAATTATTAACAGCCAGAGGTAAATGAAAAATAAAGTATGGGAGGTTATATCATCGATGAAAGTGGAAAAGCACCTCTCATAGATGGATTACCAGTAGAATTTTATAAGAAAATGTGGAATATAATAAAAGTAGAATTTTTACATGTAATTAAGTATATCTTTAAAAATATAGTGATTGGTACTGACATGAACAGGGGAATACTGAAATTACTTTGGAAGGATGATAGTTGGTTCACATTGCATTGATAATTTAAGACCTATCACATTACTAAATGTTGATTACAAAATAGTTACAAAGATAACTGCAAATAGATTAAAATTTTACTTCTCTGTGCATATCACCTGAACAGTTCTGTAGTGTCCCAGGAAGATCAATAACAAAAGTTAATACAACAGTGAGAGATATGATATATTACATAAATGAGAAAGATATGCAAACTGCTTTAATTAATTTAGATTGGTCAAAGGCCTTTGATAGGTAGGATTTGGGTTTTTGTTTGAAGTGCTGGAACGGTTTGGATTTTCCTTTAAGTTCATTGGTCTAATAAGAATGCTAACACAAAATGCAAATAGTGTGGTGAGTATTAATGGCAACCTAAAAAATCCTTTTTCCATCAAAAGATCAGTCAGACAAGGTTGTCCTTTGTCGATGATGTTCATAATAGCGCAAGAGCCATTGTACAGATTGTTGAAACAAAGAGTTGGTAAATATTCTCCTGAAATGCTAAATAATCTAAGAAAGATTTTCTGTTGTTGGGTATGCAGACGATAGCTCTACTGTAGTATGTGTGGAGATGAAGGGACAGAAGAAAGTTTTCCGATCTTAAAATGTATTGAGGATGTTACTGGTGCGTCTCTCAACTTGAATAAAACTAGCATATTTGGGTTAGGGCAATGGAAATGCAGAGCCTTATGGCCGGTACAAAATTTGGACGTACAAACCGATAGCTGTAAAATTTTAGGTATAACCTATTTTAATGATTTTTGTCAAACAAGGGAGGAAAATTGGAACAAAATTAGAGAAAATGTGGTGAAAATGGTCGGCTTTTCATATTCTAGGAAGTTAACTATATTTCAAAAAGCTCTGGTCATTAATATGAAGTTTTTATCAAAATGTTGGTATATAGCCCATGTGATACCGATCCCAAAAAATACTGAGAAGCAGATAGAAAAATGTATCTTCAAGTATTTATGGAAAGGTAATTACCAGCCAGTTAGCAGGAAAACTACATGTTTGCCAAGATTAGAAGGAGGGTGTGGAGTAATAAAAATTGGCTATAAACTAAAGGCAATTCTCTTTTGTACTTTTTATAAGAGTTTAAAAAAAAATATGGATATGAGCTAATGATGTCTTACTGTAAAATGAAAGGGAGCTACTTATTAAGTGATAATGGAATTAAAGATGCTGCAGTAATAACCACCCCCTGTTATGAAGAAGTAATAAATACTTTAAGGCTAGTCATCAAGATGGATGTGCATCCGCATTGTAAAAGTAGCAATGTATATAGATTTTAATGGTAGATAACTATAAGCCAAATGTTCAAATTAACTACCCATTGTTTAACTGGAAGAATATATGGGTAAATGTAAATATAAGTTTATAGAGCCACATGTCCGAGGAGTATTGTATAAATATATACATGAAGTATTGCCAACTCGGGACAGATTGCATATGATGAATATCGTACAAGATGATGTATGTAGTACTTGTGGGGAAAAAGAAACTATGATGCATTTATTTTACTTTGGTAGTATGAATAAAAAGTTAATAGAAATTTGATTTTGAAGCAAACAGTTTGAAAGACAGGAACACTGCAAATGTATTATTAGCGGATTTTATATCTGGTGTTTGGTATAGTTATAAATCTGGGTTGTTGTTAAATGATCCACATTTAATTGTTTTAATAAGAGAAAGTATACACAGGAATAGGAATGTATTGCGCAAATCATTTAAAAAGCTTTAATTCTCATTTTACACGTAGTTACCTGGAGTTTTGATATATACAGATACATATGAGTGTGTATACTATAATGAGTATGTATACTATCAGTATATGGATATGTGTATATGTATGTATGTGCATAGTAAATTTAAGTATATTTATATATATAAAATATTGTGATATATTTGTTGATTTCTTACTTAAATTACATATATTGTATATGTATTGAATAGTAAAATGAACTTTAAAATGTATTTTTCTAAGTAAAGATAAAAAAAAAATTTCAAGTCGATGGCCCCTGAGGGCTTGTTCCGTATGAATAGGGTTCATCTCCTGAATAATAATAATAATAATAATAATAATAATAATAATAATAATAATAATAATAATAGCTGCAAGATTGAACAGTTTATCGTATTATAAACATGAGGACAAAACGTAGGTGATGCATATTTCAAGTTTATATTTACTAACGTTTCAAAGCATGGATTTATATATATATATATATATATATATATATATATATATATATATATATATATATATATATATATATATATACTCGTATATATATATTCTTATGCTGTGGTTTTCATAATGCAGTAATCTCCCCGTATTTATAGCTGTTTGATTTTGTGTTCAGATGTGCGTATACCATAAAAGAGTTAGCGTAAGTAAAATGATTACACCTGTATGGGTTATAAAAAGGGACTTATGCGTCGAGCTGAGAGAGACTGAGAGCCTTGTT
The DNA here is from genome assembly GCF_040412425.1 of Macrobrachium rosenbergii. Lineage (NCBI taxonomy): Eukaryota > Metazoa > Arthropoda > Malacostraca > Decapoda > Palaemonidae > Macrobrachium > Macrobrachium rosenbergii. The sequence goes on along the minus strand of NC_089789.1, from coordinate 1,942,942 downwards.
CTTTGTATAGGGACGTAGTTGTTAGTCCATATTCAAAACTTGCTGAGGCTATCATCTTCTCCATTAGCGTACAAGACATTCCATTGGGACTCGATCAAAACACTATGGTTAGACACCTACCACGTAGATAGACGCCCATACAGAGGAATCGACACTCAGAGACCATTATCCTTGCGGAAATAACCATGCATTTTTCGCTCCGTCTCTCTCTCTCTCTCTCGCTCGCTCGCTCGCTCGCTCTCGGGTTTTTACGAATGTCCTGACAGTGTATTTTATTAAGTGTGTGTGTAATGGCGCCTGATTAAAAACACGAAGCAATTTAAACCAAGGTATTGTAAACATAATTGTGGGTTTCTAGTGCACTAAGAAAAATATTTAGAGTGGTTATATACGTAAAGATACCTTTTCACTTTTTAATAGTTTTTCGTTTATATGTTTTATGCTTTATCTTTTGAAGAATTTTTCTTTATGCATATATGTGATGTGTTTGTTATTGCCTTAATTTTTGCTTTACGTTTTTTGATATTTAATCTTTTGTAGAGCATATTTCTGTGTCTTTTGTATCCACATTTTTACATGATTGATTTAATTGCCTTATTTTGTTAACACGTGGGAATTAATTTACTTACAGTATATTTTCTTTCAATAAAGTTTTGTTATTTAACCATTCAAATTTTACTTGGATATTTTTTTTATTAATTAATAAATTAATTTCTGATTTAATTTTGACTGTTGATTAATTCAGATGTAATCCAATTGTGTTTTGTTTTCAAATAATAAATTTCCTGGGACTGTTAATGTCATGTATAATCTTTAAATTTAGAAATAAATTTTTGTATTTAAAATATTATATCAGAGTTTCATTCATTGACCCACCAGTAATTTTGATTTGAATTAGAGATAGAGTGGTAAGTGAGATGTTTTCCTTCAAGTAATTGAAGTGAGCTCGAACCAGGGAAATGAAATAAATAGAAATACTTGAACTTTATGATGTTAATGGAGTGATGCCCTTAGATTTTACCTCAAACACCCTGTTTAACGAACTTTATCTGCTTTCTTTCATGATTGGTAAGTTTATAAAGGATCACTGTCGCCTTAGAGAAATCAGTCGTCTTTATGTGTGATGAGGGTTCAGGTGTCTGGCTTTTGTGAGGTAACTATAATTGTTGAATAAATGGTAAGTTTGGTAATCAAATATCAAGCACTTAGATACCAGGTTTGATTTAAAGAACAGACACTGGACACTCCAAGGGTCACCATATAAAATGGTGCACTAGACTCTGGGACAAGCACTTAGATATCAGGTTTGATTTGAAGAACAGACACTGGACACTTCTGTCATCAATATATATATATATATATATATATATATATATATATATATATATATATATATATATATATATATATATATATATATATACATATATATATATATACATACATACATATATACATACATGCATACAAACATACATACATACATACATACATACATACATACATACATACATACATACATACAACAATAGAGGAATTGAATTAGAACCTTCCTAACGCCTCAAAATATTGAAACTTTTTTGTTTATTCTTATTATAAAGATAACAAAACAATTGGAAAGTAATGATAATTTCCTTAATAAAAAGCATTCTGCTTTGTTTACATAACAGCAGTACAGTAGATATAAGCCATCTACAAATAACTGAACATAACGAAAATTACACGCGTACCAGAAGAAATATGTAAGCAACATACATTAGGCAAGGACATTAGGACTTCTTAGACAATAACATTGCAAACAATTTTGTGAGAACAGAATAAATGCACATAAATTGTATTCATAGAATTAACCAACCACAAATTCAGCAAGTAAAACTATTTCACAATACAAAAGAAACAAATATAATTCAACAAACACTTAACTGAAAGGAAAACTAATAAAAAATAAGTTATGGCAATTGACAGACCGAGAGGAGGAGCACTTGGAACG
>NC_089789.1:1915952-1935952 GCF_040412425.1 Macrobrachium rosenbergii | reverse complement strand
AAATTTTTTTCATTCATTTTTCATTCTTGGAATCATTGAATATTTTATGAATTAATATGAATAACACTTTGGACGAAGTAATTGCCCGACTGCAACAGACAAGAAGCGAAGACCAGACTCCATATAACCTAAGACCTGTACCTGAACGACTTTCTAGACCAATTGATCCTAGTAATACTAGACCCAGACGTTCTCGTAGTCAAGGTCCCCCACTTAGTTTACCGAGTGCGCCTAACCCTTCAGTTGTAACCACTAACCCAATAACTTCCATTGTACCTAGAAATTACAACATGGCGCAAGCCGCCGTAATAACCCAAGCCACTAGATTTTGTGGAACGGTAGACCCAAGTAATGTAGATAAAAGTAGATTAGAAGAATATGGTGTAAATCGATGGATAGCAGACACAGAAAGCAGAATTTCAGCTGCTGGTATCACAGATGAGAGAAAGAAAATAGATGAAGCACTCTTGTATGTTAGTATGGAACATGGTGATGCACATACAGTTCTTCATTCAGTACTTTTTAGGAATATTACTCTGTTTAACGAATTCAAGAAACAGTGCTTACAATTTTGGCAACCAGAAGCACAGAAAGATCCATGGTATAACATAGGAACTTTCCATCATCAGAAATATGAGGAAATCACTTAGTTTTAGCCACTAGAGTAGAAGAAGCTATAGATAGAGTGACGACAGATATGAAAGCTGTAGGAATTGTTGTTGGAAGGAAGGATGAATTTGATGATGATGAAACAGATTTAGCTAGTATATCCAAGGTACTTAGATATATGTCCTTAGGACCAATCTACGATGCTTTGGGTAAGGAAGAAAGAGTAGCCTTAAAGAAGTACTGTGATAGGAAGCCAAATGATGGAATTGTACAAACCTTGATGTACATAGAAAGGAAAGTAAAACAGAATTCATCAAGTAGTAGTGCAGATTTTACGGGAACCGTAGCTAGTGGAAACCCAAGAAATAATAGCAATCAGTCCAATAGAAACCAATCAGGGCAAGCTAGGTCTAGGTATCAGGAAATAGAAATTCGTTTGATAGAAATGGTGGGAACAACAATAGGAGATTTAATCAATCAAATAGAAACAATCAAGGTAGGCCGCCAAATAGAGGTAACAATGGGAATACCACTGGAACTAATGGAAATAACAGTGGAAATAACATGACTCCTGGACAGAGGGGAGCTAGTCAAGGCCAAAATTCAGGGAATAATAGGCCACAGTCAAATAGGCAAAAATTAAATTGTGGAAATTGTGGTTATAACAACCATACAACCCAGAATTGTAGAAGAAACAAATGGTGTTCAATTGCAATAAGACAGGACATTTAATCCAAAACTGTTGGTACAACAAACAGGGAAATTCTCAGGGTCTCAAAATAACCAAAGTACTCAGCCTAATAATCAGAATACCTCCCCAGTAACCCAAATCAAGGGGTTCTCAGTGACAATCACAGAGAGTGCAGCAGAAAGGTCCATCCTTACAGAGAGAAATAGTGACATTGAATAAGGATGTATCCCCAACAGACATTACTCGAAGTAATGAAGTAGTGTTTTCTGTAAAGAATTTTAATACGTGTCAGGAAGAGTTGCCTATCATACAAGTACACTTAGAAGGTGTGTACTGAGTTCCATATTGTTGGATACAGGCAGTACTGTAAGTATCATAGATAAAGGCACTTTAACAAAACATATAGGTTGTGAGCTTTCCCAAATGAGAAAATCCTATAGGACTATAAAGGGGATCGCTGGAAAGCAAATAAGGACTATAGGCAATGTCAATTTAGAGATAGAAATTCTAAATAAGAAATACAGGGAAGAGTTTGTGGTGTTGGAAGAGAAATATTTTCCAGCTCAAGCTCTATTTTCCTTCCAGGCTATGAAAAGATGTGGAATTGCACTAGATTGTAGCAATGGAAGAATCAACTATCAAGGAAATTGATAGAGGAAATGTTTGCTCTCTTGAAGAAGAGGAACAGTTTCAGATAAACTTGATCACTTTACCTGAGACAGCCTCATCTGAAGAAGTAGACATCCAACAGATAGAAATAGAATTTAATGCTAACCCGGGTAGGACAGTGTGTAGAAATTCAATGATAGAAGAAATAGGAGAAGATAGACAAACTACTTTTAAAAGCCTAGAAGCCACTCAGGAGGAATTCTCAGATGGCAGGTATGAACCTGATAACTCAAGTGCACGACAAGTAGATACCTCCGAAGAACTTAGTTCTTTTTCCCAACCTGACGATCCTGACACGCTAATAGATTGTAGTCACTTAATAATAAGAGAAGATACGGAAGAGAAGTATCTCAATGAGGTGTTGCTGTTAGGCAACCTAAAAATGACAGAGATAGGTTCTGTGATACCTCAAGATGAAAGTTCAGATGATACTGATGTCTGTTACACTGCCGATGTACAGAATGCAGAAGAAATCTGCTTAGTTAGTACTGCCGATGATAATCTTGTAAAACTCAAATTAAATAATAGCGTTAAGCTGCATCCACAAGGTCTGACAAAGGTTTGTCTTAGAATTGTAACAGATAAAAACCTAGGTGATACAGATGTGTTATTAGTTAACGAAGACTTACCAGACTTTGTGAAAATGGACAATTCCCTAGTAAGACTTAATGGTGGAAATTGCACGACTTATGTGTATAATTATTCTGACAAGAGACTAGAATTGCATGCTGGCATAGAATTCTGTAAGGAATTGTGATTACTAACCCTTTACTAACCATAAGTGAAAAAGCATTTGTCTCTGTAGATGACACAAGAGTTAAATTAGAAGGGAAGTAAATAATACAGATTTTCCTCATTGTAGGGACAGGTTAATACAGATATTAGAGAAATATAGGAGTGTTGTAGCAGTAACAGGAGATAAGTTAGGAAGGACAGATGTCCTGCAGCACAAAATAGTCATAGAAGATGGTGCTAGACCTTTTTATATACCTAACTACAAACTTCCAATAAGTCAAAGACCCATTGTAGACGAGATGGTTGAAGAGATGAAGGAAGATGGAGTCGTAATTCCTTCTAAGTCACCTTATAATTCACCTTTACTGCTAGTTCCAAAGAAAGACGGTACTTGGAGGATGGTAATTGATTACCGTAAATTGAATTCCCACACCGTCCCTGATCGAATGCCAATGCCAGTCATTAATGACATGTTAGCTCAATTAGGAGGTGCCAAGGTTTTTTCTAGCCTCGATTTACTAAGTGGATATTGGCAAGTTCCTCTCGATGAAGAATCCAAGCATCTCACGGCATTCAGTACTCACAAAGAACATTTGCAATTTGAGGTAATGCCGTTTGGTCTTACTTCAGCTCCTTTAACGTTTGTACGTTTAATGCTGCAAATCTTAGGAGATGTTGAAGACGTATCGGTTTATCTTGATGATGTAATAATTGCTAGTAAGGATGTAGAGAGTCATTTCAAGACAATAGAATTAGTATTAGATAGGCTCAGAAAGGCCGGTTTAAAGGTAAAAATTAAGAAATGTCAGTTTCTGAAGAAATCTCTAGAATATCTAGGACATGTTATCAGTGAACATGGTTTGAAAATGCAAGAAGGAAAGATTAAGGCTATTGTGGACTATCCAGCCCCAAGAAATTTGAAGGCACTAAGAAGATTCCTAGGTATGGTAGGATATTATCGACCTTTCATAAAGGGATTTGCTACCATAGCAAAACCATTAACTGAGTTAACTAGGAAAGATGCTAGCTATGAGTGGAAAGATGAACAGGAAGCAGCGTTCAAAACACTAAAGGATATGTTGATAACAGATCCTATCCTAGTTTATCCAGACTTCGAGAAGGAATTCTACTTAGCCTGTGATGCTTCAAGTACAGGACTAGGTGCCGTCTTGATGCAAAAGGATAAAACAAGGATGAGGACTGTATACTATGCCAGTAGAGTTTTGAATGCAGCTGAAAGAAATTACAGTACAACAGAAAGGGAATGTTTGGCATTAGTCTGGGGATTACAGAAATTTAGACACATTTTGCTAGGACATAAAATTAATGTTCTTACAGATCATAAACCCATTTGTGATCTTTTTCAAGAAAAGGGCTTTTACCAACAATATGAAGTTCAATAGATGGTTCGTTAGCGTATTAGAATTTGCCCCAGAATTTAGATACATACCTGGTAGATATAACACATTAGCTGACGCCTTATCTAGATCACAAGAAGAGAACGAGAAACAAATTACCACTCATAATTTCGCCTTCAGTTGTCAAATCACAGACTTAGATTTAGACAAAGTTCGTCAGGAACAACAAAAGGATTCTAGAATAAGGGAAGTAATAGGTAACCTCTTGCAAGGTGAGAAAAATTCAGAGTTTCAATTGATAGATGGGTTATTGTACAAGACTTCAGACGAACCAAATGCTTGTTCACGTTTGTACATTCCTAATACACTAATACAAGACGTTTTAGAACTAACCCATTCATACAAGTTATCAGGACATCCTGGAATTAAGAAAACATGTAGAACAATCACTAGAAACTATTTTTGGCCTCGATGTAGTGAAGATGCTACTCGATTTGTTCAGAATTGTACCCTATGTAATATACATAAGGGGAATGTCAACGTCAAGGCTCCTCTGGAAATGTATCCTTCAGAATTAAATCCTTTTCAAGTAGTCACAATGGATTTCTTAGGTCCATTCCCGAACACCATCAGAGGAAATAAACAGATTTTAGTTTTCATTGACTATTTGACCAGATACGTAGAAATTGTTCCAACTAGAAACAGAGAAGCATCAACGGTGGCAGAAGCCTTTAAGTCTAGAATCATAACCAGACATTCATGTCCTCAAGTTTTGCTCTCAGACAATGCTGCTGAATTTACTAGTGACATTCTAAAGAAAATGTGTGACTTTTATGAGATACAGAAATGTCAAATAACAGCATATAAGCCAAGCTCAAATGGAGCAGTAGAAAGAACAAATCGCAAAATAAAGGATGTTCTGAAAACATTGGTAACACCAAGCACTGAAGACTGGGACTTGACTCTCGAAGACATACAATTTACTCTAAACAACACAGTAAATGAATCAATAGGAGAAACTCCTCATTTCCTATTGTATGGCTACCAAAAGAGAATGCCAAATTCACTTTTGGATGATGCCGCACCACCCAGACGTACGTACAACTACGAGGACTATATTGCTTGGAAGACAAGACGTACGTACGAAACCGTTAAAGTCACCAGGGCTAGATTAAAGGAGTTACATAAAAAATCTAGTAAGTATTACAATAACAGATCCACCATACCCTCGTTAAAGGTAGGACAACAAGTTTATGTACTCAATCATGTTCTTGAAGGACCTAATATTAAAGTATCACCAAAATTTCGAGGTCCATATAGAGTTTTAGAAGTTTTGAAGTTGAATAAATTCAAGTTAATGCATGAGATTACCTTGAAAGAATCCATTGTACATTGGAACCACATTAAAGTAGTTCATTCAGAACCTTGGTCGTCTACCCAGTTGAAAGATTTGTCTAATAAAGATAAGATAGATAATAAAATAGAATCTTCAATGACCCCAAGGTATAATTTGAGAAGAAGGTAATGGCAAGTGCAATGGTAAACAAATGTAGTTGATAAGATTTTTACTGCTTAATAACATTATTTCAGCAAATGGATTGTATGGTGGTTGGCAGTGAGTCAAATTGTGAACTCACTCGTACAACTAAGGGAAGGGAGCCATCATCAAGGAACATGGCAAGGTAAAGATGATACAGGACCTAGCCATTGTTAAGATCCAGACGGACTCCCATTATCGATCAGAGAGAGCAGTTAGTCCAGCTGAGCAATCAGATACAGGCAGGATTACAAAGTGTCCAAGATAGAAATTTGTACGACATGCTCTCCAAGTTGCAGAGGGACATCGATAGTGTTATGCCAAGGAAAGTAGTAAAGCGATCACTCATACCCTTTATAGGCGTCGCTTTACACAATCTCTTTGGAGTGGCGACCGATGGTAATGTTGAAAGGCTAAAGGAAAGAGTGGCTCAACTTGAAAATTGGGCTTCTGAGCAGGGCACTGTCTATAATAAAGTAATAGGAAATGTCAATCAAAATCAGAAAATGATCACAGTGCTGAAAGAATTTGTGAATAGTGCCCTCCATAATGTTTCATCAGAAATTGCTAGAATCCATCAAACAGAAATGATGGAGCAACTGCTCATAGAAACAAGTAATTTCCTTCTGGAATACAAGGAATTACTCAATGCAATCATGATGGCAGGTAAAACCTGCTGTCGCATTTTCTGATAACCCTTAGTGAAATTGAAGCCATTATTCAGAAATGTGTTGTGAACAATCACTTGAAGCCACTAGTAGAAAATATAGTGGACTATTATGGCCTGATCACAGTGAAAGTAGTTGTTAATCAAATCATACTAGTGATCCCTTTCAACAATCCAGACGTCAACTCATTGATGTCAGTCTATCCATTCCCAATGGTAGTAGATAATAAGTCCATTGTACTAGAAGGAACAGTTCGACACTTTGCCTTGCAGCATGATTCGTTCCTAGTGACTGAAATTCCCGAACATGAGTTCATCGAATGTGTCATGCTTAATGATGGTGTATATGTTTGTAACCTTGTGAATTTCTATGAACCCTTGAATGCTCTCCATTGCCTAGATGATCTTGTAAACAACAAGAATGGTAAGAACCATTGTAAATATATACCGTTTACAGAAACTTTCAAGGCTCAAATCATTGATGATGAAATTTTTGTGTTCTCAGCAAACAGATTGAATGCTAAGATTGACTGTAAGTCAAACAAAACAGAAGTAGTTTTCATTAACGTACACTCATTTTCATCTGCTTGTGAATTGGTCATTTTACATAATTTGTATTACAAACCTACAGTCTTCACGACATACAGTTTAAATTTCAGTAAAAGTGTACATCAGTTTGAAGTTATTAACGAATTTCAACTTTCAGAACTGGAATTGGAGACATTCACAAAGCTAGAAGAGGTTCATACTTTCTTTCATACATATAAGACCGAGATTTCTCCTATCATGTCATTCATAAATGTCATTCTTTTGGTACTGTTTGCTTTTATTTCCTTTATAATTGTCAGGAAATTGATATTGAATAAACTTACCATAATCAAGGACATGATGGACAGAATCCTTCCTAGAGAGTGATAGCGTTTACCATTGACTTGCACTTGAACATTGAACATTTGATGATTGATTTTTTTATTTTACAATTTATGATTGATAACCAGAGTTAGGCATTTGATATTTTATTTTTTTGTAATGGTTTTGATATTTAATACTTTTGAGTTGATTATCATCTTTTGAATACTTGCATTTATTAGTTACATGAATTCAAATTCGCAGGTTACCTTAATTGAAGTAATTGTTTTGACAAGTATATTGTTGAGTTGATTATCTACTTGCATTGTAGTCAATGCAGGTGAATAAGTGATGTTATTCACAGTGAATAAGGGATTATGAAAGAGAGATTATGAAGAGAGAGAGAGACAGAGAGACGATGTTTATAATTTAAAAATGATGAGCCATGAGACCAAGTAAATTGAAGTGTAACATAACAAACCTCCAAGATGTGGGAAAGAAAGGAGGCGCTAGAGGAATCAAAAGGTCAGCAAAATTGACCTGATTTGTCCTTGCCAAAAGTGGGAGTTAAGATTGAACCATTAAGAGTAAAGTAGACGTCCTCAAGGAGGCGGAGTTTTATTCAACATAGGTCCAGAGTTCATTCTGATCAATTTTTAGTGAGAGTTAGCTTGAAACCCAATTGGGTAGGGTTTGTGTCACTCAACTCTCTAACATCAAGAAATTTCTAAGTCCAGTGTGGCTGGCCGTGTGAAATAGTTTAGTGTTAAGAATAAAACTTATGAAAAACCGTGCCCGGTGAATACTTACCCCTCCTGAAAGAGAAAAAATATTAATAGACAATTTCAACCTAACTTACCGAGTCCCCTACGTTATTATCAAGTGAAAGTCAACAGACAGAAACGGAGTCATTCATATGTGGTGCAACGCAATACAAATAAAAAGAGCACCGCATAACAATATCACACTCTTCAATCATTATGACTGGAGCAACAAGTGTATCAGACCTATCACATAATGGCATCTCACCTCTCCGTTATCAGCATTCCACGCCGATGAACAATGACATGTTCTAATTACAAATTTAGCCGAAATAGATCCTCTTTAACAGGAAGTCCATTCTGCCCTTTCAATGTCATACATGTTTTCACTCTTTGGTATTAATAAGTTTGGTTTACATCAAGAGTCAATATAATTCAGCACTTTTTTTTTTTGGCGTGTATGTTCTGTAAAAGAAAACTATTGTGCCGACTTTGTCTGTCCATCCGCGCTTTATTCTTTCAGCACTACTTTTTGTCCGCACTTTTTCTGTCCGTACTTTTTCTGTCCACCCTCAGAACAGCTGAGGCTAGAGGCTGCAAATTGGTATGTTGATCACCCACCCTCCAATCATCAAACATACCAAATTGCAGCCCTCTAGCCTCACAAGTTTTTTATTTTATTTAAGCTTAAAGTTAGCCACAATCGTGCTTAATATAACGATATGGGATAGGCCACCATCAGCCCGTGGTTAAAGTTTCATGGGCCCGGCTCATACAGCGTTATTTATAATTAGACCACCGCAAAGATTTAGCTATTTTCGGTGGCCTTGATTTAATATGCTGTATTTGCTGTACAGAAAATCGATTGTGCCGAAGAAACTTTTTACATGTTTTACTTGTTTTATTAGCATTTTTCATGCAGGTTAGGGTAACAGTGTTTATATCATTTGTAATATATCATAATAATAATGAATAACAATGAATGGCAAATTAAAATTTTGGTAAATTTTGAATCCTACAATGTATTCTGCCAAATTCATTCTTGTAATGAATAATATCATTACGCATAAAAGCATCGTATGATGAATAATGCTCTTCATTTGCTCTTAGTAATCATGTTTGGGAACATGTATGAATGAAAATTCGCTTTTTACGTGTTCGCTCAAATAAACGAGTTTCGGCAAATTTTAATCAACAAAAAAGTCATATTTCGCATCATAACAAAGTATTAATTAACTAATCCATATAAGTGACAGTCACGTGGCTGATTTCAATTTTCATTTGATTGTAACGGCAAAGCGTTTGCATGCAAATGTGGAATCTCTAAATATGCTTTGCGTAGCTAAGTTTATCAGCGAATCTTTGTCAAACTGGTCTCTATATTAGGCTTCCCAAGCTCTTGCCAGCGTAGAAAACTTTTCTTGTTTATTTTTATTATGTAGAGGAGAATGCAAGGGTCGAGTTCCTTTTGCTTGAGTATTTGTCAATTTCTGGGTGAAATGTTGCTACTTTTATCAGCATGTAATTTGTATTTCTCTCTCTCTCTTCTCTCTCTCTCTCTCTCTCTCTTCTTTACTTCTATTTATATATATATATATATATATATATATATATATATATATATATATATATATATATATATATATAAATATATATATATATATATATAATATGTATGTATGTATGTATGTATGTATGTATGTATGTATGTATGTATGTATGTATGTATGTATAAAATGGGTGAAAATTTTGAGGCAGGGAGGGAAGCAAAATATAATTATCGGCCCTTATAGGGAGGGAATAAAGTTGGAATAACAGACAGGAAGTGGAGGGATAATAAAATTAGCCTGGTACTGAAAGCAAACGGAATATTGTTTTTAATTATGGAATTTCGGAGTTGAAACGATGGCCAATATAGTGGTGTACATAACGATGAATATTATAGTCAAGACAGTATATAGTGAGTGAAACTGAATATATAGTATGATGAGTAAAAGGCATGGGTACAAACATCTCGTAAAATCACAATTTTCATTCTAGCTCATAATTATGTGTTAGTCGTAGTGAACTCCACAGATGCGTACGGCAATTGAAATGTAATTGTATTTTATATCAGTTCCGTACCAGAAAAAAATACACGCTAATGGCAAAATCTTTCCTTTATTGAAAACTGAAACTCTAGAACTCTAATGCCATACAAAATAGCCGATTACCTCTGAGGCTGAAAATTATTTTTCAGAGAGAATCAGTTGAACCATTTACTTATTTTTTATGGAGCTTCAAAATTCGTCCTTCTGTCCAAGAGAGAGAGATCCAAAGAGAGAGATTTTTTAGAGAGAGAGAGAGAGAGAGAGAGAGAGAGGTTTTCCAAAGAAATGATCCGAATAAATAAATAAATAAATAAATGAATAAATAAATAAAAGATAAAAAAAATAATGCTATTGCCGGTTTATATAATTTTAGTATTTAATTATTAGAATTAGGTAGTATCTCCATAATAGTAAATATTTAACAGGTAGAACAATGCAGCAGAAGTTTTATTGGTTATATTTATATATATATATATATATATATATATATATATATATATATATATTTATATATATATATATATATATATATATATATATTTTTTTTTTTTTTTTTTTTTTTTTTTTTTTTTATTTATACGCGAAGGGACTGAAAATACCATTGACAGTCTGGCATGAGACACTGCATAAATAATACCCTGGCTGCTGTTTTTGAAACCTTCCTGAGGGCACAAGCGTGCCAACGCGACGACGCATAAAGAGTCTGCTATCGACTTATTCCAGCGAGGAAACCTTATATTTGTAGTCTCTTTTTGTCGACGGTTTCCTGAATGTTCTTGTTCTCCTGACTGTGTACCCGTCTCTGGCAGTTCTTGTAGATGTGTTTTGTGAAGAGAGCGCGATGAAGGAAAGCCATGGTGGGCTAATATGATTTTCGGTGAGTTTTGTTTATACAGCATAATTTTATTATAAAAAAAATGATATAATGGGAAAAACGCTTATGACAAAACTGCAATATGGGTCATGTGTCAAACCACTCCACTCGTCTGCTGAATTTATAGACATATATGATTATAAAAATGCTTTTTATACTAGCAAACTGAGGAAAGAGTTAGCTACAAATATTGAAATATGATTATAACTGTACTCATCTATCACGTACTTTTTCTAATGTATTTACTAGCCTGAATTCACCTTATTACATTATTTTTAATGTATTTATTTACTCATATATATTTATTTATTTTACACTACTACAGGCTGCGTAGTGCCTTTAGAACTTATGAAAAAACAAATCTATTTGCACCGTGTACCCTAAATTGATATTTTATCTTTTTTTTATTTATTTATCATACAGGAATAATCTGGTTTTTCACACCATCTTATATCTCTAGTTGTAAGCAAAATTTATTGATCTATTGACAATGATACTGGTACTTACCTGTTTTGAATCAGTATTAAAACAAAAGCTTTTTCAGGAAGAATGTCCTAAACATATTATTCCATAAGCTTTTATCATTTGTAAAGTCAATGCTTTTTATCAGATACAAAGGAAAGATAATTCCCCTTCTCGTAGATTCTTTCATAACGATAATTCAATTAATCTCTAACAGAAAGAACTTGGGCAGGAGATATCTTGAATGTTAGGTCTTTAAATAAGTTCATCAAAAGTCCTTCCAGAAAATATTAATGCTTATATTTTTAGCGATATTTTTTCAAGACTTAAGGCTTCTTCTGATCAAAGTTTTTTTATTTATCTTATAATTCCTTTGATGCCAAGAATTGTTTAACTCGTCACGTTGAGGGAATGTTGTCTACTTCTTGAAGAATTTCGTAGGAATAATAACAGGTTATCAGTCAATTTATATATACAGAGATAGATGGTTTTATAAATATCACATTAGAATAAAGGTTTATAGGAATAGTTACTGGTTATCAATCAGTTTGTATATAAAGCCTAGGAGGTTTTATCACACTTTTTTTTAGTTCGTATTTAATAATCGCCGGTTATCAATCAGGTTGCTTATAGAGATAGATGGTTATATAAATATCACACAGGAGAAAGAAAGTTCGTAGTAATAATTACCGTTTATGTTAGATTTTATTTAGAACCAAGATGGTTCTATATATAATCACTGGAATAAAAGTTCATAGGAAAAATATATTTCGTTTATCATACCTGGAGCCTAGATTTATTCTATATATATATATATATATATTTATATATATATTTATATATATATATATATATATATATATATATATATATATATATATATATATATATATATATATATATAAATTTCTATATCTCACACTGGAGTAAAGTTCATAGGAAATAATACCAGTTGTCAAATCATTTTATATCTTGAGCCTTATTTTTATAAATATCACACTGGAATCAAAATTCATAGGAATAATCACCATTATCAATCATTTTATATATAGAGACTAAATGGAACAAAAGCTGTTCATGAATTTTCCTCCTCAGATTTTACCACACCTAAACATCCATCCAAGCTCATCCACATACCCACACCAACTCATATTCGTGAACCCTAATCCACATCCTCATATTTATAAACTTATTCAGACCTACTGCATTTATACCTTTTTATAAACATACCCACCCCATCATATCCACACATTTAAACCACTTTATTTATTTTTATCCACATCCACTGCATCCACACCCTCACCCACATATTCACATCCTTTTCCTACATGTATTTTTATTTATGTGGACACATTATATTCCTTTTTATTCTGAACCCTCTCTATGATTCCAGATTTTTATTTATTTATTTGATGATTTTTTTACTTTTTTTATTAACCATTTTTATTACATTTTACCTGTATTCTTAAATCTATGTGCAATATGTTTATATACATCAATGCTTAATCAAAAAAAATCTTAACACTGGTAATTTCATAATCCCTAAAGTCTGAGTGAGTTACATTTCATAATCTAATTATATAATATGTGACAGTTATCACAACTACAATTTCTGCAATATTTATAACCCTCATAACAATTCTTATAACTTTCCAAGTAATTCTTATAACCTTGCCCTAATTCTCATGATAAGCCCATAACATTTAATAGAGTTCCCAAGCTTATGAATTTTTATTTTTTAAAGTTACTGCACGAATGACGGTTATAATATTCAGTAAAGTTCAATTAACTATTTCTATATTTTTCGTTTCAATAAACGATTTACTTTGCAGGTTACGTTATCCAAGAAGTTATCATTATCATTAAGGGTAAGCTCAAATATAACTTTATTTATTATTAATATTATTCTTATCATTTGAAAATAACGATAGACAGAACTTTGGGAAAGCAATTCCTGGCTCAATCAAAAAAAATTATTTGAAAGAGATATTAAATATTAGGAGTTGGTCCTAAGAACGTTTTATACCATTGCCTTTTTGAAATATCATCATCACAAGCTTGAAATTATTCACACAGAGCAATTATTATTCAGGAATGAATACTTAGTCCATAAAACTTTTGTTATTGCAGCTTTGAACATAATTTAAAAGAAATGCCTTTTGGATTTTTGCATCATTTATTTGTTTTGTAAACTTTTGTGAAGACTATTAACCAGCGGCGCTTTGTATTAAAATATTTATTTACCTGTTGCCTATTTATTTTTAATGGGGAGCTTTATTTTAGCCTTTATGATTATTTTCTAAGAACATATTTAACCAATGGAGCTTTTTAAGCCTTGGGCGACCAATGGGAGATAACAATTTATTTATTTATTTTTAATTATTTATTAGGATTTTTTTACTTTTACTTATTTAACCAGATTTAATTCCTTTAAATTTAGCCTTAACGCCATCTATTGACACCCTGAGAATTACTATTTTCAAACAAGAAACTATTGTGCTTCAATAATAGATTAAATAAAATTTTCAGTCACAGAGACAGATTTTTATTTAATTTAAAAACAATTTAGATTCTGTATATTCATTTATGGATATTTCCCACGTATTAAAGATAATATTAAAAATTTCCAAGAACTTCAAATTCTTTTTTTCATTCTGGCATTGCATAAAAGGGCGGGTTTTTAAGACGGAGGAGCAACTAGAATTACCAACATATATTTTTTTTCACTTATCTTTTGGATAAATGTACGATTTATTTAAAGGTTACAGCTTTATGAAAACGTATTTTTTCTTTTCTCTTTAATTTTACTTTTGAAAACAATAAAAATAAACATTATTAACCCGATAATTTTCCTTTGAAAATTTTTTATTTATTTGTTTGTTTTATTTACTTTTATTCCAATTTATCAGAGTGATTTTTTTTTTAATTTTTTATAGTATTTTTTATTTTTCAAAATGTTTAATTAGTTATACCTTTACTTAATTAGCAAATAATTAATTTATTTACTACAATAATTTACTAGAAAATCTAGTTATTTTTGTTCTGATCAATTTTCATTTATCATTTCAAAACCACCGCAAGCGTAATTTTAATTTACTTTTATTTAAAAGATTTTTAAAATTACATTTTTTTACATTTCGTATTTCCGGAAACTTAAAAATATTATGATGACAAAATCATTTTAGTGAATGCACTTTTATTTATGACTTTTATTTATTTATTTATAGTTTATAAAATCTGTAGTTTTGACTGGAATAAAATAAAAAATTCCAATTTCTGCATTCATATATTTATTTATTTTCAGGGAATAATTTAATTTTATGAAACTATATTGACACCATTCAATATGTCAAATCTTGTATATTTATCGAACCCTACATACTACATGAATATTTAATTATTATTTTTCATTTGATTCAGCTTAAGAATATTTAATTATCATATTATAATTACATTTTGATGCTTATTTTTTATGTTGGTAATCCTGCATCTTCTATTTAAAGGCGATTCAATATTGCCAGATTGATTAATAGATTTATGATTTTACTAAAACTTATTTATTTACGGTTCCTGTATTAATTTAGGAGCGTCGAGAATTTATTTCAAAAGGGATCTTTATTTATTTTCATTTCTTCTGATTTAATACTCAGTTTAAGAAGGATTTTCAGACGATTACATTTATGTTTTATAGCACCTTAGAGAAAAAGTTGATAGATAATTTCATTCAAACAAGAAACTATATTGATTTTCTAGCCATGCAAAGTAAAATTTTCCTTATTTACTTAATTTAAGAAACATAACAAAGTACTGATATTTTGGTTCAGATGTTAATGACTAAATAAGACGTATTGAACCAAAATTTATTTTACAAGTTTTATTCAAGATTTCAGTTCTGGCTTTTACATAACTTGACGGTGACTGTGGGTGACGGGAGGCAGGAATACCAATTAATTGCATTAGGCAACATACATTTATTTATGAAAATACTACTCTTTATTTAGATACATCATACATAGAGACATTTTTATTTGTTTGTAACCTATTTTACTCTTTATTTTTATTATGCAGGCAGCATTGTTTACGCCATTTAACCCATTTTAAAGTTTGTAAAGGTTCGTACTACCAACTTTATTTAATTTTATCGGAGTGACTAATGACTTTATTTGGCGTAATGCTTTTATTTTAGGGAAATATGAGATTTTCTTTTATCGGCACGAATATAGACACTACTTCTTTTGTACAAGAATAATATTGCCTAATATTTTTAGATATTTTTGAACTGTTCCAAGATTTTACATTATTTCAGAAATATTAACGTTAATATCCTGACTGACAAACACCGCCTTTTTCAAACATAACTTTTTTTTTTTATTTCATTTTTCGTGTTGTTAGGAAACTCGACAATTAATATGGACGCAAAATTTTTAATTAAAGTACCAATATACGAATGTTTTGTTTTTTGTAGCACTATCTCCAACTTTATTTAGCTTTTTTTATTGAAAGATATTCCTCCCTCACTGTTTACGTATACACAGGAGTGAGTACAGTTCAGGTGTTAAAAAAGTATTTTTAAGATTTTTTCTTTTACCATTGATAAAAATTTATTTTTATAGTTATTTATTTTAATGACAAATAATTTAATCATGATATTAGGAGTTTTTTCATCTATATCTTTAATAATATACCTCGTTCAATAATGCTTATTGGTCATAAATTGCTTCACTTAGAGAATTCCATCCAGTTCAAAATTTTTAAAATTGGAGATATTTCTAAGATAAGACAAAACTTTTATAATAGTTATTTATTAAAATGATTTTTTGTCCATAACATCTCGAGTTCCCAAAATCACGAGAAATATAAGAAATAATAATATAAAAATCATATACAAAAATAATAATTTAATATAAATATAACAGTACATTTAATTTTCTTAAATTTTATTTGACTCTGATGTATAAGAGTAGACCACCTGACTTTATCGGTCAGATTATATCTAGAAAATAAGTTTCAGAAAACACTGAAATACAAATTTTATAAATTTTTCAGAGAAAATTTGTTTTATTTTTTATTTTTAAATAAGCTGTGTTTGCAGGTTGCATTTGTTTCATAATGTTTTAGTAAACATTTATGTTACAGAGGCATTTTAACCCATTATAACCCGACCCTTGATTCTCGTCTCGATACAAAAAGCAGAGGAAATTTCAATACATATCCAATCGACAAAATTGTTACTCATAAATCTAAGTAAAGTAAAGATGGCTTTACAAATGGTTAAAGTAAAGATGGCTTTACAAATGAAGTTAAACAAACTGTGATTAATGAACAATGACATTGTTTACCAGAAGCTGTGTCTAGTACAGCCTGTAATTCCAAGCCATAGAAAAAATTTATATTGATAAAAGTAGTTGAAGATAATATCACTATGCATGAAAGGAATGCAAGCATTTATTTTTTTAACCTTACTGGGCAAACCTCCTGCCAAAATGTATTTGAAATAAAAAAATTTGAAACAAAAATGTTTTAGCAAACAACCAACACCAAACATTTTATTGTTCGCGTTAGTAACCCTTTTTTAAACATAGCTGATGGAAATGAGTTGAGATAAGTACTGCATATGAGAAAATCTTGTGTTTATAAATCTTTACAAATTTATTTAACATAAAAGGTGAAAAGGAAAAAAAATACTTGATTATTTAAAGTGTTAAAGCAACTTTTTTTTGTATACTTATGATGCATTTTGCCCATTCTTGCATCATACAAAGCATTTAATCAATATTGATTAAGTTGTAAATCTTATTCTTTCATTATAATTTTTGTTTAATCAACTTTTATTAGAAAAATTGCAATTTTTAGACCTTATACCAGTATAAATATTTTCTCAATTTAACAGGAGAAAAAGATTTAACTCCTTTATACTTTACATCTCACCGTTTTTCTGGATGAAATGTAAGAAAAATTTTTAGAACTTATTAAAATAGGGCGTGATATAACTGAGCACATTCATTAATGCATAAATAAGAATTATTTAATGTCTTTATATAACAGCATTTAATAGTTTTGTAAGATTTACTTAAAGTTTTACTTTCACAAAGGAAATTTTTTAAAACATCGCTACCTGAATTTGAAAGGTAAAAGCAAAAATTTTTATATCACCAGCAAACTGATTTTTAAGTAAAAAAAAAAACTATTGAAATGGAAAAACATAACATTTTTTGATTTAAGTCTGGAAAATCTTTTTCAGGAATTTATTTATTTTCAAAGAGAGAAAGCACAATCCTTTAAGGAGAGCTATCTATTTATTTGGGAACCCACTTAAAGGCTTTATTTATTTATTTTTTTAATGTACTTTCTTTTTAACTGCTTTATTTTTAAACGCTTTATTTTTAAAGTGCTTTCTTATTTTTAAATGCTTTCTTTAAAGTGCTCTTTTTCAAAATTTTTCTTTTTTAGAATGCTTTCTTTTTAAAGTGCATTCTTTTTTAAAAATTTATTTATTTTTAATTATTTATTTTAAAGTGTTTTCTTTTTAGAACGCTTTCTTTTTTTCGTTGTTTTAAAAATAGGTCATTTTCTTGGCAATGCTTCATCTACTGAAAGGTCTCACTATTTCACCATTTATTTAAATTTTATTGTTTTTTTAGTTTCCAATTTTATTATGTATTCAGTTTTTTTGATGATATATTTTTATTTATTTATTTTTATATATTTATTTATATTTATTTATATATATATATATTTATTTATTTATTTTTTGTATTTATATATATTATATATTATATATATATATATATATTATATATATATATATATATATATATTGTATATATATATATATAATATATATTACTATATATTTATATATATATATATATATATATATATATATATATATATATATATATATATATATATTTATTTATATATACTGTATATATGTTATGCAATGAGTTTGATTTTTTACAGTGAATAATTTATTTAATTCACTGATCGTTTAAGAGAGAGAGAGAGAGAAAGAGAGAGACTTATTGATAATCTGAAATGATGAGCCGTGAGACCAAGTAAATTGGAGTTTGATTTATTTTTATTTACGTCGAGATATGGGAAAGTAAGGATTTAGCTAAAGGAATGATTATGAAGTGAAAAGGTCAGCAAAATTGACCTGATTTGTCCTTTTTTTAAGTGGAGTTGAAATTGAACCATTAAGATTAAAGTAGACTTCCTCAAAGAGGCGGAGTTTTATTCAACATAGGTCCAGAGTTTATTTATTTTATTTTTATTTTTAGAGTTAACTTATTTACCTAGGTTATCTGTTCTTCCTCTCTGACATCAAGAGAAATTAATTAAGTCAGTGTTTATTTATGAACTATTTAGTGTTATAAGAATAAAACCTAAGAAAGTGCCCAGTGAATCACTTAACCTCCTGAAATAAGATAGACAGTGTGAGAAAATTAATTTACCCAGGTTTCCTACTTTCCTAATTAGTTAACCATGAAACGTCAACAGACAGAAGCAGAGTCATTCATGCATCATAACGCAACATAAAAGTGCATATTTATTTTTATTTATTTATATATACACATTTATTTTTTTATGTATACACAAGAGAGAGAGAGAGGTTCTTATTTTATGGACCAAATGATCCTACTTCTTTTTTTTATTTTTCTTCTAATTTTATCTTTTTTATTGTTATGAGAGAATTTCTTTACCTTTACTCATTTTAACCCTAAAACAAAGCATTTTTTGCATACTCAAACACTGGCTCATATAATCAAAATTGCTTATTAACATATTTTGTGGTACTTTTGCATCGATTTATTTTTTTTTTATATTTATTTATTCTTCTCTCTGAGCATAAAAGGATCCTTACATTCTTGATGACGCAGAACGAACTGTATTCTCGCTTCTTAACAACAACTTTGGGGAAAATATTCCAGGTATATATATATATATATATATATATATATATATATATATATATATATATATAATATATATATATATATATATATATGATCTTCAAAGTTGTTAGTAACAAACATTGTAAAAGTCATTGTCAGAAATATCCTTTCCTCATACTTGCCATTATATAATTTTGATAACGATGTCTCAAAAACTACTTTAAAAGAGAATTTGCACTGATTATATTTCTAGTCTGTTCTCTAAAATGACGTTGCATAATCTCACCTTATTAGTGTGTAAACATTGCAATTTCATTGCATGAAATTTCCATTGCTAGGGCCTTGTATTATTTTTTTTTTCCTGAAAATGTTTATCTCTCCACCTCCAACGTCCTGTGAATAATACTTCTGGGAAGCTTTAATGTCCCTGTTATTTTTTTGGCGTTGCTGTTTTTGGAACATGAAAGTAATTTGAATGTCATTACGAGAGATTCATTTCCTTCACTCATATGCAGTTTCTAAAAACGATGAATAGGATTAACTGTTATATTTCAATTAACTCCTATTGAACGGTTTTTAGCCTGAATATTTAGCCTTCATTTGCCATAACGGCATAGATTTCCTTTTCACACAATGATAATATTAATTCAAAGGCTGCTCTTGGAGAAAGATCTCGCGTCGGCATAAGGCCAGCTTAATTTTAAACAACTACTGTATTACAAGTCTTGGAGCGTCGATGGCTCAGTCGGTAGAGCAGCAGCCTAGGACTTCGTAGAGGTCCGTGGCGCGGGTTCAAATCC